>NC_134646.1:79215815-79265815 GCF_030463565.1 Pelecanus crispus
AAGCATGTGCACTGTGCAGCATTGTTTAACCTCTGCAGATACAAACACATTTTCTACTGCCTACAATCAAAATTTTCTTTTCAAATTTTTCCAGTCTAAGAGGTTTTTTTTTTTTCAAATATGGCAAGGTACTAATTCTAGGAGAAGATTGTTACTGTCATTTAAACTTCAGCCACTTTTTCTATCCTATGTTTAAAAGCAATGAAGAATTATTTTAGTTTAATAAATATGGATTCTCTTCAACCTTTAATGACTTGGCAACAGCCGAGACAGCAAATACTATAAAACAATTAAAATAATTCAGCATACAGTTAGACACATCTTTAAAACTGTATTTTTGTTATTAACATACCTATATGTTATTACAGGAGAATTTTATTCCCTAGATGTATTACAAGGCATATAAACAGATAATCTGGGGGCATATTTTGTGTTCAAGAACATGATGAGGGTAGGATTAGAATAGAAATATTTCCCATCTGAGCTAATGTAGGCACTGTTAACAACAGTTCAAATGAAACAAGAAATCCAAGGCATACAGTTATTGATGTGGGAGTGCTGCTAGCAGTATTTTTAATTATCATCATTCTGTGTTAACTGCATTTATAAAAAACAACCTTTCATGTATTTAATACCTTTCACCAAAAGCAACTCAAAAGTATCCAAACACTCATTTTTCTAACCTCTTTCTTTTTTTCTTTCTTTATAATAAAAACAGTAAAGGTCTATTATCCATGAAGTTGCTCATTCACTGCACATTTCCATACTTTCCCATTCATTTTTATTGAAATCAGGCAGCAGTCCGAGAGACCCGCGTTCCCGTGAAACGGGGCAGACATCCTTTAACCTGCATGTATCACTTGGTGAGGGAGATATGATCTCTCTGTTCACTACAAGACCACAGTTTTGTTAAGAGCTAAAAAAGACACGGACTCATTTTCCCTTGAAGCTGCTGCCTCGAAACCAGTAGCAAACCAAAGCCATTGCTGCTGCGAACCAAAGGTCACGTTGAGAAAAATGAAACCATATATGAATAGAATAAGGCTCCAAAGCCTCACCGACAAATTCATTTTGAGCCTTGTGCTATCTCTTTGAGGGTGTGTGTGCGTATGAACAGTCTCAAGAGAAGCGTTAACAAATATCTCTGAATTCTAATGTTAGCACTGCTGCAGCATTTTAAACGTCAACAGCCTGATGTACAATATGGAAAATGAATTTCTATTAGCGAGAGATTGTATCCTGTTTTACACTGTGAAGTTTGTTATCTGCTTCCCACCTTAAATTAGGACAGGTTGTCTATAGGTAGCAACATGTAAAACAGCAATATATATTCATTCATCAGACTCATTGCAGGGCATTTCTCAATTACTCTCAAATGGGGAAAAAAGAACCAACGTCCTTTAGGGGGAATGCTCAAAGAGCTGTGTCGTAGTTAAAAACCCTTTATGCATTTAAGAGAATGAATATTTAGATTACGAATTGGGAATAGAGTTATATTGGAGAAATGCCTGTCTGCACGTAACATAAAATCCAGGAAGTTCAACTTCACAAATTGGAGAAAAGGGGGAATAAATCTTTCCCACCCCCCAAAAATTGCCTTTTTGCTTTTTTCATTAATTTTACTTTTAAAACAAGTAGTCTTTCCCAGTGAAACAGAAAAATGGGAGTTGTTTGCTTTAAGCTTCGCAGAAAACAATATTTACTGTCATAGCACAGGGATTCCGTAGGCAGTGAACAATGAACGCTTTACTCACACGGCTGACCTGGTATTTGCAGACGCACTCTTATTCAATGCAGTGGGAATAGGAAGGCAATTAACTCATCAATTGCTCGTCATCAAGAACACAGAGCTGAAATAACAGCATTTATTTAAAAAAAAAAAAAGTTGAAGGCAGGTATTAGCTTGAACTTATATTTATATTAATCTTTTTGGTTTTTTGGTAGAACTGTAGGCAAAATATGCCTTAGACCAGTTTTTCTTACCACTGCAATCTCACTTTCTTCACAAAAGAAGCACCTTGCTCTCTGCCTTTTGCAAACAGTGCGTATGCTCTGTGTGTAGGTACAGAGGATTGCTTAGCGTGGCCTCTGCTTTTCAAAGCTGAGCAATGTTTTCTGATGTCTCTGTCTTCAATGGCAGAAATTGAGCACAAACTGAAAGCCGTACTCCTTTGAACTTCAAGAATTGGAAGAAAAATGGAAATACAAAGCATGCATTTTTCAAAAATACACGCTGATAAATGCAGAGGCCTTCAGTAGACAGAGATGTTTGAGTTATGTATCTAGCATAATTCAGTCAGACCTACGACAGAGAAACTTCACCCCATAAACTCCACGTCAAATCATAATTTCTTTAAAATATCTTGACTTGATTCAACACTTACAAGTGATAGAGAAGTCATTGCATCTTGCGTTAGTGGATCTCCTGGGTACTTAACCTCACCGGAGCATTGTACTGTTCTAATCAGAATGCACCCAGTGCTCCTCTCCAACCACCGGGTCTTGGTGTACATTTTGTCTGAAAACCCACCAACGGTGACAAACTGCTTCCATATGCAACTGCCTGTTACTATAAGCCATTTCTCTTATACCCTTTTTTGCATAAATTAAATAGATGGACATTCCTAAATATCTTAAAAAAAATACAGCTTATACCAGACCTAAGTTATGTTTTCAAACATTTTTTTGTGAAACCTTTCAATTTTTCCATTGTTCTTTTTTAAAAGTGACATAAAATATGGGTATTTTCTCAGCAATAAATTTAAATATATTGAATAGGCTGGAAATTACCTCTCGAATAGTTTTCCTGGACATAACTTCCAATTTGCAGCTACTTTTTCCAATGTATAGGTCAACCAGGTTTTGATCCATTAGTAATAGGCTGAAACACCTTTATCTACTGCTAATATTTAACTACATCAGTGTCAAATTCTTACAGAATTTTTCATGCCTTTTGTAGGAATCTCCTTCTCTTGAGGTTTCATCATATAACATGTTTTTTAGTTTCTTCTTTCTTTTTTTTTTGGTTGTATCTTTCCAGAAGAGAAATGGAAAGGAGAGAGGCAAAGCGATAATGTAAAATGTAAGCTGAGCAGTGCATGGAGAAGAAATGTTTTTTATCACTTCATTTCATAGCTCTGTTTCATGGTTGCTCAGATTGCTTATATAATAAATGAAAACTCAACAAGAAATCTAAATAAATAGCTATCAGGTGAGTGTGCCTTCCTGTTCACTGCCATATTACCTCCACTTAGGTCTCTCTTTTTTTTTTTTCCCCCTCCCACACATACTTTCTTTCTTGGCATAGTGGGCACAGTTTAAAGGGCCCGGGCGGTGGGTGATGTTGCACCCCAATGGTCCCTTCAATATTTTCGTGACTCCTCCAAGCCATTTTCAGGGATTGGGGCACACAGGACAAAAAGGAGGTCAGGGCACTTGTTGTAATCCAAGTGGAAGAGATCTCCTGGGTCATGGACTGGAGATGCCTGATTTCACAGGCAATGTTATTTCCCAATCATCAGGAACTTTCTTATAACCTTTTTGCTGCTGTTGTTTTTTTGCCTTTGTTCTGTTTGTAGGCTGTTCCAAAGACACTGTATGGCCTAGGTTTGCACCCAAATACATTCATGTGCCATAGTACCTCTTCAGCTTCATCTCCCACCAAGTTGTTTACACTAATGGACTTACATAAGCATCCAGATCTTCACTTACCCTTCTTTTTGTCTGTTGGAAGGTTTTTTCCTTATAATTCTACAACGTTTCCTTTTCAAGATCTGCATCAGTCAGGTGTGACCAACCAGCACCACAGCTTCATTTTACCTCTCAGTCATTCCTAAACTGTATTAACATCTTCATTTTCAGTCTCTAGCCATGACCTTGTGTTTTGTACAATTTCACTACTACCTCCAGTCCAAAAGTTATCAAGTTCTTTCTCTATGATACTCTGATCCTCCTCCAGACTATAGCCAGCCCCTAGTTTTGGTTCATCAGCAAACATCACCATAACCAACCTTCCTTCCTTCCTTCCTTCCTTCCTTCCTTCCTTCCTTCCTTCCTTCCTTCCTTCCTTCCTTCCTTCCTTCCTTCCTTCTTTCCTTCTTTCCACCACAGTCACAGGTGAAAATATTCAACAAGGTCCAGTCCAGAAATGACTCCTGAGCAACTATCTTTCAGGTCCGCATTTCCCATCTCAGCACTTCTCAGTTTTGTCCCCACTTGAGCAGGCTCCCGACCCACCCTCTAATCCTTCTATTCCTCCCCAGCTCCTCCAGTTTAACTGATCATTACCCCATATCAAATGCATTACTGAAGTCCAGATAGATGGTATCTAACGCATTTCCTTTGACTAGAAAGTCTTATCAAAGGAAGCTATCAGGATAGTTTGGCACAATCTACCTTTGGTAGACAGGAGACAGATGGTAAGAGGCAGACGGGGAGGGAGAAAAAGAAAACCCATACAGAGTGCTGCTCAGCCTGGCAGGCAGTGACTGCAGCATGCTAGCACCATAGACACTGTCATTTTCCTTCAAGTAACGTAACAGCGGAGAGGTTTAAGGAAGGAAGGGTTTGAAGGAGAAGAGTACAATAGCTTTGTGGGTAAATGGAGAACTCATCCCAAATGAGGGGGACAGAACAGGGAAAAGCAATGAGGCTAATGATCATGTTTACCGGCATGGCTGTTGACATGTTGAATGATGACGAATGGCAAAGGTGAACAGGAAAAACAAATAGTGTTCGTTTTTCTCATAGCAGGAGAGCTAAGAAATGAAGCAAACCCAGACAAGCCAGTTTTCATTTCACATAATATGTAATTAAAACAGGGATTTTGTGGAGACCAAAAGCTGAAGCCTGTATAGTTTATGCAGCTGTGTGGAAGAAAAGTCCACCATCCTTCCAGCAGAAGATACGACCCTGTGTCAGTAAGTCTGTGTGTGACAGGCTGCTGGAGCCTAACTGCAGCAAGCAGTCCTTGGTCTGCCTATTTTCTCCTTCTGCTCTTCCCTAGGACCTTTGCTCTTTTTCTTTATTTTGTGGGAATAGATTTTTCTTCTAATTTTCCACATGTGTAAATGTTCAGAGGTCCTTGAGAGCTTCCCATGGATGTTAGACCAGCTTACATTTGGAGCCTTTCTTTTCATCCCAGGAACATGTCTGTGAGCCTCAGGCAATCAGATCTACCAGGGACAATCAGTGATCCGCAAGTTAGACTCTGCTCTGCTCTGAGCAGGTCCTGGAAAACCACTTGGTCTTGGCATACCTACATCATATCATAGAGCTGCCCATGGTGAATTATTTCCATTATCCCACTGCAATCTTCTCTTCCTCTTTGAATCTACATCAATCACTTATGAAAGTATTTTTTTCTAACTGTGCCTCAGGGGCCAATGAGCCATGGTCACTTTACGAATGAGCACTTGAACTCATATTCCCCAATTAGTTTTATTTTACCCATTAAGGATTAATGTCCAAAAGCTCATTGGCTGGTAAAATGCAAATACTTTTACCTTGACAGGAATGCCTAAAAAATTATTTGGAAGTGTATTCTGTGAGGTCCCAAATGATTAGCAGTAGCAGTGTTCACTAAGACTAAAGACTAGCAAATAATAAAGTTACTATGCTAAACCAAACCTGCATTGTGGTTTGATTTCTATTTGAGGGTTGTACACAACTAATATAGTGCAGTAATACTAAAGCACTATTCAGTAAAACCCTGAGCAGTTACCATTTACAGTATATCATCGTCAGATGACAGCAGGAATGGTGGGAGTTCATTACAGGGACCATGAATTGTTGGAGGTAATTTAGATTACAATTTAAAGTTTAATTTAAAAATCTATCAACAAATGTGAAAGTGCTCGGGGAACATTTTAAAATGCACTTTAATCTCACCAGCACAAATAGCTTTTCAGAGTCCTAAACATCATCACCTGGAAAAACAGTAAAACTTTACTGCATCTTTAATTAAATTACAAACACAAAGGATAATTAACTTTTTTATTTTTATTTTATTCATGCCATTGTTTCCCTTCAGAGTCAATATCTTCAAGTTGCAGGAACAGGATGTTATGAAGAAGTTTACAGCCTGCACATTCCCCCAGG
This sequence comes from Pelecanus crispus, assembly GCF_030463565.1. Taxonomy (NCBI): domain Eukaryota; kingdom Metazoa; phylum Chordata; class Aves; order Pelecaniformes; family Pelecanidae; genus Pelecanus; species Pelecanus crispus. The sequence goes on from NC_134646.1 coordinate 79,221,915, forward strand.
ATATTATTGCATCAAGCAGATGAAGTGCAATACACGCGCGCGCGCACACACGCACGCACAAACACACACAGAATTGACAAAGGTACTAGAGACTGGCTAAGATGTTCACCAAAGCATGTAAGAAGCTTGGTTTGAAAAAAAGAAGAGGAATGAATCAATCAGCCAGCCAGCTGAAAAGGGAAGGCAGACTCCACTGTCCTCAGCATGTACTGCAGGGGCCACACGGTTCATACCATAGGACAGCTGAGAAATTAAAATCCAGCCTGCTCAAGCTGGCCCCTCACAAAAATGAAGCAATTCGCTCTTGTCCTGCATTTATGTTGACTTCCAAGGCCCCATCAGCTCACCATTATTTCTTGGCATTAAGGATTCAGAGGGTATGTATTGTTCTTCTCCATGTTAATTTGTAGGGCTATACAGCCCAGCTGGGTTTGCTTCACAAGCAACTGCAAAAAGAGGCCAAATTCTTAGAGGGAAAGTGTGTTCCTGATGCTCTGAAAATTTTATTTTCAACTTGAACCTGTCTGGATTCAAACCTGTATTGGATCATGACTCTACAAATTGCCCTCAGCAAGCCCCCCAGCACTTGCTTATATTGAGATACATGCATTGGCATTGTCTTTAAAGAGGTTTATGCCAATGCATTCAAAGACATGCTCATCTACACAGCCTTAAATTGTGGAGCATGCGAGAGAGACATAGAGAAAACACAGCCAGATGCTAGTATTTGCATAGCCTAAACTCCAAATCATAAATGCTTGATGCTGCACTGGCTGGTTAGAGGTGTGCGTAGAACAAGAACAAGAAACTACCCTAATGTGATAGAAAGCTGCTGCTCAGAAAATTTTGCACAAACTGGGAGCAAGATCTTTAAAATTCTTGGTGTTATCAAGGAGTCTGAGTTGAGTTCCTGAAAAAATCTGAAATCAGGCAGTTCTGATGACTTCAGCAATGATGCTTAATTTTCCCTGAAGTCAGCAGGACTACTCACTTGAGGAGAAGTAATAAAATCAAATCTGTTCACTTTCACTATCAGTGATTTTACTCCAGGATATGCCTATGTGTCTAAAAGCGTAGACTGCAATTTGGTGATATCTGGGCTAATCTACTGATTTACTGCCATCAAAAGAAGCGGTCCCATTACCGCCCGCTTTCACCAGCTGCAGATCCTACTCTGGCCCATCATGATGCCTCCATACTCATTTGGCCGTATGGTATGCAGATCCAATTTGCTAAGCCAGTGGAAAAAGTCTTTTTTGTTGCATTGGTTTTCCTCCAGACGGGCAAGGAATATTATCTCAGAAGATGCTCATGCAAGTACCAAAAGGGGTAGGATCACCTGGAGTGGGAAGAAACAAGACAAAGATTGTCCTCTTTCAGCTGCAGCGAGACATTACATCATTTCAGCTATATTGTTTAAACAGCCCCTTTGAGAGATCTCTTTTGGGGCAAAGTGCTGGCCACAAGAGAGTTGGGACTGTGAGCAGACACACAGCCTCTTGTTCGGTATCTCTGGGAAACAGGACTTCTGCGCCGGCTTTTTTTGTTATGCGATTTCATCAAAGGCAGAGTTACCCGGTCAGTGATGTAAGCCAAACAGCTGCAAAGCGGTTTCAAAACAGAAGTCATGGCTTGCTAATACGGCCACACAGCTTCCTTTTCAAAGGCAGATTGCTCAAGACATAGGCAAAATAAATTTGGACCTGTCTGCAAAATACTGTGTAGGCATACCTAGAGAAACATCTGAGTCCATCACATTTTTTCCACTCCTGGGGGAAACAACCAAAAATACTCCAAATTTTAGCTAACAGCTTAAGTCAAAGGAATAAAAGACAAGAACATATGTGTTCAGTTACCATGGGACTGAGCAGCTTTATGAAATCCCTACCGCGAGTCTTTGCTGCCCTCTGTACATGAATGAGTTACATGCTCAAGGCACATATATCAAGAAGCACCTTCGTTAGAGGCACAAACACCCTTCTGAATGTGCTGGTCCTGCTCCCAACCGCAGCTCTGCCAGCACTTACACACCCAAGGAATAACCTTCAAAATCACCAACACTGCCTAAGATGACTGAGTCTACTGATTTAGACTGTCTGCATGGCCCCTTGCTCACACACTGAAAGAACTGCATGGTATTGAGAGATCCCACAATAAGGTATATGCCATAAAGACAAAGTAATGTGTAAATATGTAAAATGAATATTGAAGCGGGGGGACACAACACAGGGAGATGAGGAGGAGGGAGAGGGGCTGCCATCCTCTGAAAATAAGTGTAGAACCTCATTACGTGAGCAGAAATAAAGAAACGAAGACAGAATAAAAGGAGCACCGCACAAACTATATATCATTTTAATTAAAATCTACTATCTGCTAAATATATGTACAGGCATTGGATTTCCTGAGCCAATTGATTCAAATAGGTTTCACAAGGACTCACAGATAAGGAATTAAAAAATAAAATCAAGAGTTCCTTGATAACTAGCTGGAAACTGATCCCCTTTTGGGAAAGTCTTTATTTTATGTAAGTTAATATGGGAGGGGGGTGTTGATCACGGAAGACAAGCCTCTTAATTCCTTTCAAATAAAATGAGCAGGCATGACATGGTGCTATCACAGAAGAGAAAGAGCTGCCTGTGTGTATTAAACGTTAGTGCTTTGCCTGCTTAATTATTGGTTAATCTAGCAATTTAGCATGCTTCATTTAATTCTAATTAGGAGAATTAATAGGCAGGGAATAAAGATTTAAATAGACTGGCACAAAACAAAACTGAGACTTAAACTGCTCTTGGAAAATGAAGTGCTTTTTTTTTTTTAAATACAGTTCCTACAGCCTCACATGTCTCTCCTCAACAGTGCTATCTTAAATGGGAGGGCCTAGGTCAAATGGGTGATTTTAAAATACCCGGGGCCCACTCCTCACTTGGCGTTGATGAGTGGAGCCGTGCGGATTTACACCAAAGCCTGGGATCATGCTGTTTCTTTTTGTTCCTCTCTCTCCCTCTGAATCCAGACTTTGGGGTTTGGCTTCCTCCTCTGAAAAGGACATATGATATGGTAGGAGATTACTGTATTATTTTTACACATCTCTCTCACTTTCTGTCTTTTTCTAAGAGCACTGGGGGTAGGAGATAATTTAGTAGTGACACCATCCTCAGGAGTTACACACCATTCATGTTAAGTGATGCCTTAACTCGTGGAATTGTAAATTATTTTATTCCTTCCTCAGTCTGATGCCTTCTTTATTTTCTCTCTCCTGGCAAAGCTTTGGGGGATGAAGACACGCTCCTTTTCCACTTCACCAGCTGGCTGCCTTCCATTCCTGCCGCCCCCAAATGTTACAGCCTGATTTGCATGGTGTGTTTGTCTTTGCTAATCAAGCTGCGTACTCTGACAAGTCCTACGACATTGGACATGGCTGTTCTTCTAATTAAGGTGCTAATTGAATTAAATGGCTGCGGTAATGAGCAGATGAGCAGCATAAAAAGTAAAGAGTCAGATAGGCCAATTAACAAAAGAGCTGAGCATAATTATAACATTTAAAATACATGCAGCTCTGTACCAATATTGTTAATTGTTACACGGGAATTTATGATAATTGGCTCAACAACAGGCATGCAGGCTTAACCTGGAATGAAGCCTGTAATTAAAAAAATGATATTCAACACAAAATACAGAGCGGGGATAATTAACACTTGATTTACATAAAAGATGTTTATAAAGTGAAGCAGAGTGCTGTACAAATGCTACACCAAACACGAATTCTCCTGCACCGTGGCATTTAGCAGTATTACAAAGGTATGAAAGCACAGGCCAGAATTCAAGGTTGTTTCAGACCTAAACATGGGTCAAGGCTGACTTTCAGACCAGGGTGACCCTTATTGCATTGTGCTAGCAGAGTTCAACCTAAATCATGGTCCCCGCCCTGCTCCTATGTAACAGAGCTATATCTTAGCTGTACCCCATCTGTGAATGCTGCTGTGCCTGCAAAAGAGCACTTGTAGCAGCTTGTGCTGAGCTGCCTACGCTGGTAGCACAGCTGCCTTGGCAGAAAATCTCTTTCAGCTAACACAGTCTTGACTCTCTGCCAGGGGCTCTGCCAGCACAGCCAAGGCAGCCGCTGGACCTTCACCCTGGGGTCTCACCTGGGGTGACCAAGGCAAAGCCCTAGGAGCAGTCCTGGGAGCGATCTGGAGCCCGGGGCTTCATTTGTACCCAGTGGATCATGATTTTTTCCTGCGTTGCCGGCAGCGCTATGTCCTCCCTTCCCCTCTGTTCTCCTTCTCCTCCCAATGAATCACCAGCTTCATGCACAGCCTCCTTCTTCACCTCTTTCTCAGCACTGCCCAGAGAAGAAGACATTGGTCTGAATTCTCTCACGCCAAGGAGGGGCCAGGACCTAAATCTCCTATGGCCTGCTTAAGCTCTCTAATTGGTAAACTAGCATGTATGAGGGCACCTCATCCCTTACCGCTGTGTTTCAACAAATGGATTTAAGTGTTCACCTTTAGTAAAAGGTTTAGGGCTTGGAGCCGTACGTATGCAAAGGCTCCACTTTGGATATTGCAGTATGCTGAGCCATTCCTACAGGCTGGCTGCTTAATTTAGACCACTCCCTACTTAGCACATTGGCTGTCTGGGCCAGTGTGCCAAAAACCCAGAGCCAAAACCACTCTGTGAACCCACCCGGAGCGAACTTCTGAGAACGCTCACTTTCCTGTGGTTCCATGGACATTCACCCTCGGCCTGCAGACCCTCACTGGCTGGAGATCACTTGTATTACAGGGCGTAGAAATGGCCCAAACTCAGCTGCAGCTGACACAAAAATGCAAAATACCATTACAGGGGTTTTTTTTAATAAAAACTGGAAAAAGTGTACTGACATTGACAGTCTCGTGCTCCTCAGGCTTGTTGAAGGAAAACTACAAATCATTTTGGTGCAAAATACATTCTGATGCATGTTCATTGCCAGCGTGAGATGTCAGTATCTTTATCTCTTAAAGCAATCATTTTTTACAAGGCCTATGTATTAGCACAAAAAATTATACTTACGCTACTGAGAAAGAGCAAGTCAGAAGCTCCTCAGCTAAGTATGTCTCGCAAGCAGATATGCAGGATCAGTGGGAGGCATTTCAGAAAAGTACAGAACATGAGCATGTACTATGTTTTATATAGTTTTAAGTTTGTGCCGCAGCTGCCATTTATTACCCATCTGCTCTCTGCCTGCAGTTGTGTACAGCATTGAGACAATTAGTGGCTGGATGCTGTAATGCAAATAAACACATTACAGCATTCATCAGAATCACATTTTATCATAATCTGTGATGATGTGCAAGGGAGGAAAGGAGCACAACAGCATTATAGGGATTTTTAAAAAGCCTGTGGTCCCCAGCTCTTACCACAGCAATGATGAAAACACTGCAGGGGTCTGTCGTGAAAGGGCAATAGCCAAACCAACAAGGAAAGACAATTTCTAGCAGTGAGATCAGGAGCCATCATCAGCCAGCAAGGGAGGCTGAGGCTGAGAGTCTAAAACATTTTGAAGTTAAATGGTAACACTGACAGGAGAGATAGGCAGGGTTTTATTGGCATATGTTTAGTTTTCTTTCCTTATTCTCCAAGCCAATAGCCATAAACCTGTTTAGTCCACTGCTTCGTCCCTGAATCTGACTCTCCACAGAGAAAATTAGGAGCGAACATGAGTACTGTAACTAAAGCAGTTTGTAGTCAGTCGTCTGCTATGCATCACTGTACTGTTAATCACCATAACAGGCTCATTTATCCCCAAAGTCTCTTCGTGGGTCTTTGGCAGAGAAAAACAATGTGCTAAGCTAATTCTTGACATACATATCACTTTGGAATTTCTTGGATGTGAATAGGGAATAGAAAATTACATTTTGAACCAGTCCAGAAACACAGATGTTGACAACTTGCAGAATTTATGCATACAGATTAAAATCATCCTTTCTTACTGTTTTTTAAATATCTCAAAATGTGTTAGGGCTGGAACAGAAACAAGCAAAAAGATATGACATTTCCTCAAAGATCTTGACATTTTAGGTCCTGATTCTGCAAATGCTTAGGCACAAACCTAAATTAGGGTGTAATTACTTCTGTTGAACTTAATGGGGCTAATCATATGGGCAAAGTTGGGTGTGGGCAGAAGTACTTGAGGAATCAAGGCTAATTATGCCTAACTTTTGTCACAAAACATACTGACCAGTAAGGCAAATCGTACTGAGAGTATTGGCTGTTGCATGACCAAGTATGTTCTGAAACAGTACATTTACACAGCTGTCCTTACAATGGAACCTTAAACATTGCCTTTTATTGCACATGAAGGCAGCAAAACTTCTACACTAATCTGATTTCCTTGACTTTAAAACATGAAGTAGTATTTTCTAGAACTTGATGAATCAAAATATCTATAATGCTTAGTCGTATGCTATTGTATTTTTCACATAGATGGTCAAAAATTCACAAAAAAAATCACTAAAACAATGACTAAAGCCAGAATATCCAAAAGTAGAGTAGCAGTCATTCAGCTGTTTTTATTATTCAAAAATTTGTATAATTCCATAGTTTACACAAAATTCTAGAATAGCCTTTATTTCTTTATGCATCAAACCCTATTGCTAAGTAGTGATTGGACAGATGGTGTGAGCTACAAGGGATTTTTGCCACATGATATTATATCTGTTCACTGACTTAATGAATGCATATTCCCAACATAACTAGTAAAATGTGTATACTTGGAAATCAATTTCAACTGATTTTTTTTCTTACACCAAAATTGCAGGCCATATTATTTAGTCAGCATGCAAATTTTGCTAAATATTTTGGCCAATAAAAGATTCAGATCCCTGTCTGAGGGCTGTGAGTCTAATAGTAGGTGTAGTGAACATACATGAAGCAATGAGTGACAGGAAGCAAGTCACTGGAAAAGTTCTTCGGATGTCTCACATATGCTTTCACTCAACAACATTCTCCAACATTTGCCATGGTCACAGGTCTATCCTAACGCATCACAAAGGTTTAAGGTGAAAGGACATTACCTTTTATCATGGGATATGTAGTAAAGCCAATAGTAGCAATGGGAACAAGAAAGCTGAAATATAATCTCCATAGACCATTAGTACAAAGACGTGTCCAAAGAAAATATTTCAATTCAGCTCAAAATCTAATTAAATTATGCAAAATAACCATTTTGATTTGATATTTTGCAATGGAAAAAAAAATCTTAGTAAACTTAAAACTTTCCCACTACCTCCTTCAATTTTGCAGAGACTCAATTTTCTGTTGAGCAGACTGAAAAAAGTCCTGACCAGTCAGGCTTGTAATGGTAAAGTCAGCCCTAGATATCAACTCAAGTGTTTGCAGAAAACAAGTTAAAAATGAGCAAAAGATTGTTAAAAACAGGACTGAATATTCATTGAATTATTTTGATAAGTTAATACTGCTCTAGCAGCAACTTCAAGAGCAGTAGCAGCTGCTCACCCATGGTTTTCTTATGCAAGTAAGACTACCATAAGTTTCACCAAGACCTAAATACTTGCAGAATGGTGTCCAGCCATACTTTCCTAGGATGAATATACCCCGTTGGTTAATATTTTCAGATTTTCCAAAGCATGTAACAGAATAGCAAGCAATATCAGCAGAGTTGACGGCAGTATCATTTGCTTACCTGTGCCCTTTCAGATCTATAGGTACATCCTCATCATAGAAATACATAATACCGGGAGCTGCATCAGTGAACCCGATGACAGGTCTACAAAGCAGGCAATCACCGTTTCTTTGGCTGTACCAGGAAAATGGGCATATGAGAGAGGCTCATTACTGATCTTTCCAGCGGGGGTTTACCCAGTGCTGCCAGCTTTAAGAAATTCAATAATGTGTGAGTCCAATCAAAATGATAGAGAGATACAATACCTTGGCTGACAAAATCATATGGCTCCAGGAGCAGATGCTTTAAGGGAAGGATAACACTTCTTGAAGTGAGATCCCAGCAGAGGTGACAAATGTGTCTTCATAGGCTGGAGTGCCACAGGATAAACTTGAATTAGCAAAGATCAGAAGCGAGGCCCACATAGGAAGAAGAGATTTTTACTATGTGTTAAAAAGCATGTCAACAACCAGAATGTGAATATCCAGTACAGGACCTTTAACGTGACTGTCTCACTTTCAATCTGAGTAGCATATATCCTACCGCAGCCCACAGGTGCTTCAGGTTATGGTTTTGTCCATGAGGATCAGCAGGATACATCTTTGTATCACCTTCAAAGTGACCTTCGTTTTTGTATTTCAGGTATATTAGAGGCCTGGTTAACTAGCTCCAAAAAATACCATGAACAAAGGAAGAAAGTAAGAAAAGTATGGCCATGCCGCAGCCTGCAAATAGAAGAAGAAATCTCCCATAACAGGATTGTTTAAAAATAAAAAACCTGTAACGGTAACCTGGCTCTGTAATTTATATGTATTGGGAATCTTTCAGCTGGCCAGAGATACTATGATTATACTACAGGAATCTGACTATGAATTTGGCATATCAGTTTTGAAAACATGCCCCAGGGTTTCCAAGCTGCCATAATTTTACTTGAGCAGTAATGGAATAAATACAATCTAGATACATGTTGCTGTTCTTCAGCATAACTGCTTCTTCAGGCAGATTTACCATAACGCACTCTGAACAGAAAAACTATGGCTCATTTACAAATGTAATTTCAATTGAGGATAGTTTTCCAATCTTCTTTCATTTGAGTCTCAATTGAACTTCTTCTCCTTTTTGATGGCATGATTAGACATTGTGAGAGCTGTTGCAGATTAGTCAAGCACAGAGAGAGTAAATTGGGAAGGATGTTTTATCAGTGCACGTCACAATATATGAAAGCAGATGTGTATGCTCTGAGCTGTTCCCTCAAATTACTGTTATGGAATAATTTAGCCCTTTTGATTCTCACAGATTACTGCTTCCACTGATCGTGCTGTCAAAATCAAAGTGAGCACTTCATTCCGCTTTTATTCATGCCAGATCTATTTTGCTTTCATAATGAGCAGATATTACCACTGCACAAAGAGGATAAAGACATCCACAGTGATAGATAGGCGAGAGATTAAATGGGATCTTTATGACTTCTTCAGCCATCAGTTTTGACTGTGCGATAAGACGAGTCGAGTTGGGCACTGATTTGTTCTTTATTGGAGCCAATATTAGCATGAGCTTACCAGTGCACAGTCTGATAAAATCCATTTAAGGTGGAATCTGTATAACAATTCATGAGTTACAAGAACTTCTCCTATAAAATGCATCTTCAGCAACCTCTGCAAAGGCAAAATAAGCCATTTCAGAATTATAACTCCTTACTTTCTGGGGCAATAATTAATTCATAATTCTGTGATTTAAAGGTCACATTGGGCTTATCAACACTCCTGGAACCACAGGTTTAAATCCTTACTCTCAAATCACCACTTAGCTTGCCATTGTTCTACGGGGTGTTTGGGCAGACCCTTAAAAACCAATCCCTACGTGATCTACCCAAGTTTTTAGAAGTTGTGTGGTAAAGTTTCCCCACTTTGCTTGGCTACAGGCTTTCCACCTGCCTCACAGCTCTGTTGTGCACAGTCTTTCTCCCACCTCTCCTCCAGCCTGCAGAAAGAGCAGTGTTACATGTCTATAGCTTGTCAAGTCCTTTGCCATAAAAGGTCCCATAGACATACTATCAGATAAGGGCCAATTAAGGTGTATTATAGGCAAATTTGAACAGGGAGGGAACTTGGAGGAAACTGTGGAGCTCCCCTGGGAATATTCTAATATCTCAGACTGGTGTTGGGGGGCATGTGTCTTTCTGGCAGCACAAGTTTTGCTGGTTTTGATTCTAGCAGCAGATTACAACAAAGTTATGGAAGGAATGGCATCTGAACCATGCTATCTGTCACCACTGTGGTTGCTGTGATTGCTATGAAAATGGGAGTACAGGAGATGTACATTTCCATCCTGCAGTTTGAGACTCCTGGGACCCAGCCCAATTGCGCAGCTGAAGGTTCAAGCACAACATTTCCTCCTCAGGGTTCCCTGTTCTGCTGTGGTTGAAGGAAAGACCTATCACAGACAAACCTGTGGTCTGGGGATTAGGATTAGCTTCCAGAGTTGCAAATGGTTACATTAATTATATCCAAATTATCTGTAGATTTTTGACTAGTAAATCAAAGCAAAAAGTCTTCTGAGGGACAGATTTTTTAGGAGATCTGACTCCACTATGCTTCTGGGATTAATCATAAAGAGCTGAAGGGGTTAGGGGGCAATTTTCAGTTCCAGATGCCAATTCTAAAGCATATAAAAATCAGTTCTGTCCTGTTTCAAGGCAAAGGTATTTGTGTACTTAGCACATTTATGTAATTTACTATTCCTCTGGATTATAAGTGGGCCCAAAAGCATCAATCAGAGTTGGAATCTCACTGAATTTTATTTTGTTCCAACCCTTGCTGAAAGACCACTCTGCACTCTCTGCCAGGTTTTCTTCATAGGGTACTCATAACCCTACCCACAGCTCTCTCTGCATGTAGAGACCCCATAAGGACTCTACAAATCTTCCAGTCTTATAGGACTACTCAGTAGCTGATACTATGCAGTTGTTCACTTCAGTCAATATCAGAAGCATGTTTCACATCTGTTAAACCAGAATACACAATACAGCTACAAGACAGGGAACTAGGTTTTATCCTTCCTTTGTTTTTATTATGATGAAATAGCTCAACTGCTTGGACAAAAATATTTTCATTGTGCATTTTCAGCATGCTAAGGATGCAGTTGGTTAATACATACTTCTGTAGGGAAGTAGAGACAATAACCGCTCCCTATGATGACCTGGCTGTATATGTCATTTCTTGCATCTGTAATTATAAGTTATGTATATGTAATTATCATCCATTTATTAGCCAACATCTTATTTCAAAGTATAAGTCCAAAAAACGCAATAGACATCATGGTAGTGAATATAGTCCTGTATGATCAAAATGGACAGATTATACCAGGTCAATGTTTTTTTAGGTCAAGTTGGGTTTTTTGGGGTTTTTTTTCATGCACTGGAATATTAAGATAGTCTCAATGGAAACCAACATTTGCTGTCTTCTCCAGTTCTCAAAAATGGCTTTGATTCCTGATGCTGTTCTCTGTTGTGATATAATGCAGCAGGGTGTATCTTGACTTAAAAGGACAACCATCTATCCGTGTGTTCAAGGGATTATTTGCTGTCTGCTGTTTTCAGATATCTTTCACGTAGTCTTCATGTGAATGTGCAGTAAACAATAAAGTTCTTGCCAACATAAAATAGTCTTAAGTAGGCAGGTACTATAAAAACAGTGAAGTAGGATCACTCTGAATGCACTGCCTTTAACAACAAACACCTTCATAGCCACCTGCCAAAATATCTTTTGTTAATTCAGCATTATTTTTCACATTTTATAATTAAATATCATAGAATAGAATCATAGAATCATAGAATCATTTAGGTTGGAAAAGACCTTTAAGATCATCCAGTCCAACCAGTAACCTACACTACCAAGTCCACTCTAAACCAATCAAGGGTAGACTAGACTAAACCATGTCCCGAAGTGCCACATCTACCCGTTTTTTGAACACCTCCAGGGATGGGGACTCCACCACCTCTCTGGGCAGCCTGTTCCAATGCTTGACAAACCTTTCAGGGAAGACATTTTTCCTAATATCCAACCTAAACCTCCCCTGGCGCAGCTTGAGCCCATTTCCTCTCATCCTATCGCTAGCTACTTGGGAGAAGAGACAAACACCCACCTCACTACAACCTCCTTTCAGGCAGTTGTAGAGAGCGATAAGGTCTCCCCTCAGCCTCCTCTTCTCCAGGCTAAACAACCCCAGTTCCCTCAGCCGCTCCTCATAAGGCCTGCTCTCTAGACCCTTCACCAGCTTCGTTGCCCTTCTCTGGACACGCTCCAGCACCTCAAGGTCTTTCTTGTACTGATGGGCCCAAAACTGGACACAGTATTCCAGGTGCAGCCTCACCAGCGCCGAGTACAGAGGGACGATCGCTTCCCTGCTCCTGCTGGCCACACTATTCCTGATACACACTGTCCTGATCCAAGGATGCTGTTGGCCTTCTTGGCCACCTGGGCACACTGCTGGCTCACGTTCAGAAAATATGGAAAATTATGAGTGGATTATCAGGGAACTTTAACATTCTAGGGGAATTACAGAACTAAGCAGGCCCCAAACCCAAGCAGGAATTGAGATTATGTTTCTGTACCCCTTCCAATGAATAAGGCAAATCCCAAAATTCTATTAAAAATATTTTCAGATAAATACCACTGGAGGAAACCGAAACTTTTATGGACAACTCAAGAATGCCAAGACTGAAAAAAGCATAACACAACCCAAACCTAGATAAATGAAGCAAGATAAATGAAGCATCCAGAAGCAATGATTTACTTTACAATATAGATCATCTGTATTAATAGACAGGTGAATAGAAAATCTACAATAAAACGACGCCCACGTGAAGTTCATACTCAGCCTCGGTTAGAAGAAGTGCTGACCTCTCTCATCACTGAATGAATTCAAGGAGACCAACAGGTCCTGGTCATTAGCCATATTATATTTTCTCCTTATTTTAAGCTCTGTCACAAATTTGGTATTTGGACCAAATTTACTACCTATTTTTTACAGTTCATAGGTTTTCTGAGGAAAAAACACCTGATCCAATCTGTTGTTTTGCTTTAAGACAATAAGAAATCCACAGTTTGGAGATAGCAATTGATGATTTCAATTAAGTCAACATCTTTCCTTTGCACAGACAATACAACCCCAAATATACAGGCAGTGCCCTCCACCATATAACACCCCAGATTAAGATTGGCAAGTGACAGCCTCTTCTCATTGTGCCTTGTATTACCAATATCTTGTAGGTAACAGTCATAAACAATTTTCTTGTATTCATCCGTGAAAAGACAACTCCCCTGTGCTCTTAAACGACGGGGGATAGATGACTCTGTCTCCAACCTAGTCGACAGTGCTGACCAGAGGCAGGGAGACGGCAAGATACATGTCCTTACAGACTGTGGTGGCAGCTGCATTACAAGTATATGGCAGCATAGAAGAACCTATCAAGAAAAAAACAACTATCAAATGGGTCACTGCACCTTGCTGTGCACATCTTAATGTTCCTTAGCACGTAAAATCCATCTTTTCTTAGGCAATCAGGGAGTGAATTAAAAGAGGTCTTTAAAAGAATCCCCTACTGGGGACATCTATGGGAATTAAATTTATACCAGTGAAAAAGTTCTTGCTTAACTTGGCCTTACATTTACTCATCTGAAAGAATACAAATAGATCCCAGATATGTAGTTTACCTGTTACTTTAAAAATCCACAGATGGCATAAATGCTTTAACTGCCAGTGCCTCTTAGCAAGAAACAGAGGAGGATTCCCTGCTGCAGTTATAGCAAGAGGCTGGAGAACTGGGGCAGGGTTTTGGTTTTGTTGGGCAAGACAATTTGATCTGCATCTCAGTGCCTCAAGTTTAATACTATATCATTTCTTCTCCCTTTCTCATTTACTTCCATTTTAATTTCATTAGAGAAATAACTGTCTCTAAACACCTATAAAATCAGCATCACCTCTATACACAGAGGTTTTGGTATTAAGATATCATTAACAATGAAATGACAAACATTATAACTCACCATGCTCGCTTTTCTGTGCAGACATGTGTAGGAGACCTGCTGTTCACACCTGCCTTAGGATAGGATCCCTCCCAGACACACACACATGCACACACCTTCTGGCCTCAGCAAATTGTTTGGTATACAAATGGGCTAGAGTACAAATAAGAGAAAAGATACAAAACTGTGAACTATAACTTTGCATGCACGTGGGCATCTTTCTTCCACACAAAGCATTTTGTCATATCTCTTCCCCAGCTTCCCATCCTGTAAAACGAGCATAATCATCATTATCCCATCAGCATGGCGACAAATGAATGGGTCTTTAAGAAATGCCATAAGAGCTTTGTATGATTCGTGTTACAGTAGCACAAAATATGAAGAGAAAGATGATAAACGAATAGTGTGGCAAAGGAAGTTAGTGCAATAGGAGTAAGATACCCAGTCCTAGAAATGCAGTTGAATGTGAGGCCTGGGGAAACTCAGTGAGTATTTGATATGGCAATCAAAAATGTATCTGATATTCTTACATTGCTGTAAGAACGATCATAGTCATTCACTGTAGATGTCATTAAATATGATGACAATGTGATTTGTGCCAGTGTTGGGATTGGCTTATTCTGTGTCTGCTACTGCTGACTGTGTCAATTGCCATCAGTAAATAATTTTACAGCTTTGGTACGTAGTGGTTGGGTACTTGGGGTAAGTTCACAAACTTTTAAACCAATGCCCACAGCAAACCAGAGTGGTGCAGCTTGGCATGGGAGACTGTGCTGGCCGCCTTTCCAGACCTACACAGGGCGCAGAAGTGCCATGTATCTGGAGCATGTTTGGGATGGCCAGTGGCAGCTCCTCCTGCCCCCAGCACCAGGAGCCTTCACGCAGCTGGCCACAGCACTGGGACAATCACCTATAGCACAGGCTCATGTCAAAGGCCGTGCCATGACAACAGCTGAGAACATCTGGATTGAACTAAAGCTTCATTGGGATGACATTAAGAAATAGTAATGATTTCTGACATGAATGAATTATGGGCTGGTGCCATTCTCAGAAGAACATTCTTACCTTTGCTAAAGTTGCCTTAAGGAGATAAGGAAACACATTAAGAAGGAACCTAAGCCGTTATTCCAGCTAAAAAACAGGTGCTCAAAATAAAATATCATCATATTGAAGGATTAGTGGCCATTACTGCAGGTAGGTATGCACCATATGCTGAATGCTATACACGATTGAAGCTGTTTGTCTACACTAGTCTTAAAAGGAGACATTTGTAAACAGAAATGTATCCAAAGGTCAGGGAAACATGGCTTTCATGGACAGTAAATTGTCAACATACCCGAGAGGCTCATAGAAAAGAGGACCATCTGGGATGAGTTATCTGTATGTCATTTTACACTCCATAGAGATGAAAGCAGAAGAAATGAGAAAATACGGCATTGTGAGTTAATGTAAATCTTTCTGAAGCTATGAAAGTAGCTTCTCATTCAAGTTTAACCCCAAAAAACCATTAATGTCATAAGCATATGGCAAGATATAAACCAAAATTGTTCATGTAACCTAATATGCTTCCTTTATAACAGATGTAAGATGTCCAGGACCTAAAGCATTGGTGAGAAGAATTGGTTTTGTGCTTGTATTCATCAAATAAATAGCTAAAAGCCCAGACTAAGAAAGAGGAGGGGTAGGACATATACCAGCTTCTTAAGTAGCATGGCCCTTAGGAAAATTCTTAAGAAAATTGAGTTTGTTGTTGCCCAAACGTTATCTTAGAGAGATTTGGAGTTATGAGAAGTGACAGCAGCTCTTGTTGCCTGGCTCCTGCCCGATTCAGGGACACAAGACAGTGCAGCCTTTGTATGTATACTGGAGCAGAGGTTCCCACAGCCCAGTCATTTATTTATTAACCTTACAGGAGCCACCCACAGAGCCTTGACTGAGTGCTGAGAACAAAAAAAAGTCACAATAAGGGATGCACAGTCAAGGAGGGTCCCTGTCTGGGATGGGCACAGGCAGTGACAGGGAGAAGCAGACACCACCAGAATCACCAAATGGGGAAAGAGGTGCCTCTGCCTTCCCCCTCTCCCCTGATTTGCAGCAAATGTGTTACCAATGCTGCCTCTGTCACAGTCCTGTCAGCCCATGTCCCCAGAGTGTTAGAGTGAGGGCTGTGCCATGGAGCAGGTACAGCCCTGCCCCCGTGCCTTTGCGCAGGAAGGCAGCTTAAAAGACGACCAACAGATTATATTTGCACTCTTGTGAAATCGTGTGAGCAATCTCCATTTACGTAACTTTGTTGCCATTTTGCATTTGGCAAATATGGTGTTCTTAATTCCCATGTTGTTCTGCCTCTCACAAAAGGCAAAGATGATGGCCAGCACGCGACCACCATGCCCTTCACACCAAACGTGCTTTTCCTGTCCATGCTGAGGAGCACAGGCAGACTGCTGTGAACAACATTGTTTAACTTGCTTTTGAATGACACTCTGGCCATTTAATAATCTCTCCTGTTCCCTGACTTAAGCTACTGTCACAGTTTAAAGTTTTAGCAGGGGAGGAGCAAAGCCACTATAAAAGTAAAAACCAAAATGCTTCAGAGAACCAGAAGATGAAAGGAAGAAAAGCAGCTGTTCCTGATGTTAAATTCAATGGCAGTAAATCCCCTTCTTTTTTCCAGTAGTTTTTTCCAGAAATTATTTACGGTCCAAAACGTATCTCATGGCATACAAATCAATCTGTATTGAGCCTGCCTGCCATTAGAGAAGGTCCAGAAAAGGAAAAAATAAAAATGGACTGTAAATAGTTTCATTGTGACACATTTTTCACTTTGAAGATGTCTGTAATTTATGTGGTTCACAAAGTTTAAATGAAAGTCCAAGTTGTCCTTCTGATGATGGTCGCTGTTCTGCAGTAAGGCCAATGGACTACCGGGGCGTCTGTCCCTGCTGCACAGCATCTGGCTCTGGAGTTGTGCAGATGTGCTCTGCTTGGTCCTGAAGCTGCAGCAAGCCTAAACCATGCAGTGACAATTAGCACCCGCAAACAGTCACCAAAACAAGCTGTGCTGCTTCATCCCTGATTCCAGAACAAAAGCAGCTTCCTTTGGTCCAACCAGTGTGTTTTAAATACTTTGATAAAGTTTCCACCTTAAGGATTGTGGGCACGAAAAAATAGAAAAGCAAATTGCAGAATGTAGACTGAAGTACTTGCGATCCTTGTGACAAATACTAATGTATAAATCAGCAGCCCAATCCAGGCCCGGGCCGCTGATCATGTTCTTTGCTGAAATGTCACCTGTTCCTATCTAACGATTTGCATAATGCAAAGCTTCTCACTCGTAAAATACAGATTAAGAGGGGAAGCAAAGAGTCATTCTCGAACCATGGAGCCATTTCAAACGAAAAAAAAAAAAAAAAAAAGTCTTTACTATTAACCCTGTTATAGCCACAGGCTTTATTTCCCTTTTTTTGCATTTGGAACGATAGCTCCATTTGGAAAGGAAAATAATCAGTCAGACCCAGCTTCACCTTTTTTATTTGTTTGCTTCATTTCTTTCTTTCAAATTCAACATGAACAGAAGTGAAATAATTAAACCATTTAACACTGTAACTAACTTTAGTGAAACATTTAACTGGTCTCATAGAGCGTGTCTGAAATGCATGGATATCTACCGACAGACTCCTGTCAACTTCAATGGGGTAATGGCTCTAGTAGCCATTTTGAGGAAGTTCCTTTACTATTTTTTTTTCCCCATACTTTTTAACTTACCATAAGGTGAATGTGTCTGAGTGCTATCTCACTGCCTAAGAAGAAGAGGGACTTTTTTTTTTTTTTATTTTTCCTGCAGTGAAGACAACAGCGCTTATGGCCACACAAATTCTTTTAAATCAGTTTTATGCAATGTTAGCTTTATATTGCTAATAAAAAGCATTCAGAGTACAGCTGGAGTGACAGACACAGTAATAGGAAGGTATGTTGAACTGAATATTTAAGGATTGAAAACAATTCTAATTGTTAAAGATTAGGATGAGTCTTATCCTTTCCCACATTATCCCAGCAAAGACTGGTCTCCTGCAGGGCTCTCAGTTCTCCCTGTAAGCAGCTGGTCTTGGCCATCGCCAGAAACTGCGTACTGGTCTTCATTGGGCTTTGGCTGGCAACTGCTTTGTTCCAACTGACTGTACTGTTCTGAGGCAGAGTTTAAGTTATTCAAGGGATGGAGGCAGTTTTCTTGCAAGAACTTCAAACTTTCATATGCATGTATAATTCTACAAGGGCAGCCATGGTCCTGACTGCAGCATGTGCCTCATCTTCTCCCTCAGGCCAGCTGTGTCTGGCAAACCCACTGCCCAAGCCATTTGGCTTAGGCAAGGTGTTTGTAATAGTTCAAGATCTCCTTACCTAAAAAACAACTTCTTTCTGCGCACCATTGTGACAAAATGGGAGATGGGAGCACATGCACGTCCTGTGTTTGATTGCCTGCAGAGCAGCGGTGGGGGATTTTCAGAGGAAAGGGGCTTATTCTGGCGTTCCCCACCGGGCTGCCAGCGCCCAAGCCCATTAACCTTCAGGGAATGGTTCATAGCTTATCTATTTTCTTGTGGTCCTGAACTGCAAGTTGCTGAAGTCTCCTTGCTTTATTTGGCAAGAGAGGGGTTTTAATGTGTTATAGTGATCTTGCTGCACCCCACTGCACCAAGCAGGCACTTCTGTTTCTTTCAGGAGGCTGCATTTGTTCACTCACCACCAATTAAGAAGTTTCATGACTTTTTCCTCAATATTTTTAAAGCTTGGGGAAAATAAATAAGCAAAGCTGAGCATAACAAGGTGCAATAATAAACACCTAAGGCTGCAGCCATTTCTCATAAGCACACCCATGGGCAGGAGTGGCAAGCAGACTACTTGCATGACTAAAGATTGGGCCATTTACTTTAGGATAAGGCAGAAAGCTTTGAAATAGTAGATATTTTCTGCTTATTTAGAGATACTTTTCTGATGATACAAATCTGAACAGGAATATGAGTTTGAAAATAACCTGAAGTTTTAAGAGACCTTGGGGAAGAAAGTATGGTAAAACTCATAATATTTAAGACTTGCAGAGGTCACATAGGAACAAAAGCTCTTGTGATGCTGGCAGATGCGTTTAGACATAAAATTCAACACTCATTTCCATGGGACTCATGGCTTTCCAGAAAATCTCCTGAGTCCATCTCCTTATGTCTAAAAGATAACCCTTTCGCACAGGGGGTTACTCCTCTCCTTACTGCTTGTTTTCACAAAGCTTGTCAGAAATTTCTGTGACCTTATCAAGATTGACCAAAAATTGTGACAAAAACATGGACAAGTGGTGACATGCAGACCAGGACTTCACAGAAACAAAGCTAAATATGGAAAATAAGGAGATGATGAGAAGAAACTGGAAAGGGGGCATCGGAGACAAATTTTACATAGCTACACCAGAGAATTTTACATAAGCTTAACTACAGATCAATCAAAGGTTGGTAAGTACATTACTGGTTTTTCCCCCCTTAATCTCCTCACTTTATAGTTGATCTTTCAATATCCAGTCTATAAAAGAGATACTTTCTGAAGTCAAGGGCGAGAATATAGGGCTCAGAGAAAAGTAACTTGGAAGACAATCTAACTAGGTTCTAAGCACTGATGGCCATGAAGACTGCCAAAGGGATGTTGTTTTGAAATATTTTTAACAAAAATAGGCACAACTACTATACAAACATTAACAAAAGTTACTGAAAACATTTCCCTGTGAACTGTCTGGGATCATCTTTTCTTCCAGGTACTTATATTTCTTATGTGGCGTAGTGGGGGTAGAGAAAGGTGAGAATAATGCTAAGGAGGGACAGACTCCCTTGCACCTGGACTTTCCTGTATTGCATCATCACTTTCTTCTCTGTTAGTGATTCTTGATCCCATTGTCATCTTCACTCTTAAGAATCTGCTGGCAGTTCACACTATAGTGCATCCTGTTCCTGGAAATCTGTGGACTAGATGGTCTAATGGGTCTTTTCCATCTCACAATCTGTGATTTTTGTCTTTGTACAGTACTTCATTCCCTGTCTCCCCTTCCATCTCCTTCTGCAAATTGAGACTGGCTGAGGCGAGGCTTAAAAGAGAATGAACTGTCACTTAAACTCTCTGCATCACTCAGTCATTCTTATAAACAGGGATCTCGTATGACTTCAGCTCTGTCAGGAAAGCTAAGACTCTCAAAATTTCTCAATATTCAAGATGCGCAGAATAAATTACAAAGAGCACATTTATCTACAAATACTTGTCTTTCAGAAGTATCATTGCTGCTCAAAGACCTTTGCAGCATGCACATTGACACACACACACACACACAGAGCCTTCAGAAGCTTCAGCACTTCCAAAAAAGTCTGACATCTTTCCATAAAAGCTGCAGGAATTTTTACATGAGTGTTTGTATTGCATGAAGAGAACTGTAGGATTCTGTAGCCTCATCTGCAGTTGGCATAAGGCTCTATATACCAGTGCCTTCTCTGGAGACAGGCTAAATTACCAAATCTAAATTCTGACTTAATTTGCACTGCACTTTTAGGATTATGGACTGCCTTTGACACCAGGAGAATTCATTCCCGAGATCCATCTTGATGTACTTTTTAATGCAGAGTTTGTTATGCTAACTCTATTCCTCCCACAGCTGAAACTGAGCTATCTATAGTCACACTTAATTAACACAGGCCTCTTTAATTGACATCGCTTAACTTCATATAGAGGCTACCACTTATTTATGCCCAATGTGGGCAAAGCATGGCAATGGCTGCACTACACCTGGGCAGGTGCTGTGCTGTTAGCTGTGTTGCTGACTCACTGAAATGGTTCTGCTCTCAGAGAATTAATGGCAGAACAGCAGTGAATATTCAATTCTGGTGAGTATTGCATGGATCCAAAGCAGCAAAACACTTAAATACAGGTTTAAGTCACAAAGTTAATTGCTGAATTGGGAGCAGAGCTGAGCACTGCTATCTCTATGAGATATGTTTCCTAATATAAGAAGTAGACTTTTATATTTTCTGCAGCATTATGTAATATATTCCCTCCTGTTTGTATTCCACTAATATTTCTAAACCTTTTTTAGCATTGCTATTGCTCAGACCCTTTCATCTTATTTTATAGCAATATCTAGCATTATCATTCTCCACTTATATTTATTCAAGTTAAACATTGTTTTGCACAAGCTGTCTATACAAAATAATAATAATAAACTTATTAGTTATTGCTGTGCTTGAGTCCAAGCAAAAGGTGAGCTGTTCTTCTATGCTATTGAGAATTCTATTAATCTTCAGAGGGGAAAAAAAAAAAAAATGGAGAAAAAGACATGGGGAGAGAATAAAATGGGCTGCAGTTTCAATGGGTATTATCTGAAATATTTAATAACTCCAGTATCACAACTCTTTGGTTCTAATTCTGTCCAAAAGAATAGGTGTGATATGATCTTTCTCTCTCTTTTTGGGGGTTTGTTTTTTTTTGGTTTTTTTTTTGACAACAACTAATCACAAAAAGTGAGTGATTTTCCCCTCCAGTTCTTTCCTTCTGCTTCTGTCTCTTGAGAACAATTCCTTTGCTGATTCTTGCAGCTGAGATTACGGTCCCATTTCTAATCAGTTACAGGATGCATTTGTCTGTCTTGAAGTGGGCCAATGTGCAAGATAAATAATAAGATACTTTCTGTGCTCAGTCACAGTAAAGAATTCAAGTTTACATAAACATCATGTACCGATCAGGTTCTTTCTTATAAACGTCTCAAAGGTAAGCTGCTTATTATTTTATTGAAACTGTAGGATCTTCCCTGTAGATAATTCTTACATTTTCTAGGATATGAAAATCTGCATTAAACAATATCCTGAGGTATAGAACTGCGCAGACCTGAAAGGCAGAGAATGTTAGACAAAATGCCCCAAATGAGGTTCAAAACATCTGATATTAAAAGCAGCATGTTAAGATTTGCTGTATGAAAGCAAATGTAAAATTTACCAGAGGTAAAAAAAATTCTAAGATCAACTCCACTGTGTTTTTACTAAAACCACTAAGGAAAAACACAATAGGAAGCAGAAGAAAATATTTTTTTGTCCTTCATTTTCCCTTGAATGGAGGCAATCTGCTAGAATTTGCATTTTACACTCGGGGGCCCAGTTCCCTCCCTCCCGCCTGAACCACTCACCCCTGCTGTAGAAGTCAATGGGCGTTTGGTGTTCCTTGCTGAGGCAGAATTGATTTGCTTGTGTTTCAGAGGCTTGTAACTCAGCTCTTTGCAGTGCAAATAAATTGACAACTTTTCCAAACTATGAACAACCTGCTTTCTCCCTGTAATCTTAGATAATGGAATACATGTATGTGATATATGCATATTATAGAATAGGGTAGACTAGAATATTTCAGTTAGAAGGCACCTATAATGATCATCAAATCCAGCTGCCTGTTATCAGCATCTTACCTGTTAAAAGCAAAAAGAAATCCCAAAAGCATGGGAAAAAAGTTTAAAAAGTGAGGGTCTGTCTGTACAGATAATACTAGGAGAGGTAATATCTATGATACTCTGACCCCTGACACCCCTTTCTTGCTAGCTCAGTAGTCATCCAGCCCCTGGTTTGGTGTGGGTTACCTGCGAGAGAAAGCTGTTGGCAGATCTGTTTTCAAGCAGCAATGCTTTTAAAGGAGTATCTATTATCTGTGGTGCAGTTCATATGTATAAAAACATAGCAGTTACTTTTTCATTGTAGATGTTTGGTTAAGATATCTGAAAGGAGGGAAGTGAGAATCTCCTCTCTAATATATTTAGAGCCACCTTGTGGTCCCTCTTTGGATATCTCCTTCACTCTCTCCTGGGAGCTGACAGAGGTTTGATGCCTCTCATGCATCCGTGTGCTGAGAGCTGCTCCCATCATACCAGGCGCAGCCATCCCTCTGTACCCCTCCGCCACCAATACAGCGACCTGAGGGAACTTGACATATGCTTTGATTATAAGCTTTCTTTTTTTGACTGAGACAACCTAGTTATTTGTTTAGGCTCCTGCTTCACAACATGGTCTCCCAGACAATGTCTTAAAAATATTTAATAGAACTTAAATAAGATTAAAAGAATAATTAGAGAGCGTGAAGGCAGCCTGCTTTCAGCCTTTCCATCCAGTTTCAGAAAGCTGGAACCTGGTGATTTTATTATTTTTCCAAATCAAACGAGAGACTTATCCATCTGTACAATAGGACAATGGTGGTAAGAATTTCCTACAGCATGTCTGAAATACTGGTTCACAATGCAAACAGTGATGCATGGATTTCCAACTTGTGTAATAGTTCTGGCTAAAAAAAAGTGTCATAATACTACCTTCTTATAAATCTCCTTTTTACAAATATTCAAAGCAACATATGGTGGCACTGCCTTGGCTCAGTAAAACCTTTTTATGGGATAACTTTAACATATAAAGTCAGAAGATTATTAGTATTTTTAAAGTTAAATAAGTGTTTTGTTGAATCAAGATCCAAGATTTTTCCTGAGATTTTAGTTCTGTGATGTAGGAGAGGTAACAGTGGGAGTCAGGCAGGGCAAGATGCATCTGAGTGAATGGAGCTGTCTGTACTACTTAAGTCAATAACAAACTCATTCATCTGCTCCCGTTATGGCCCAAGGAGGGAAATGGGCAAATTTGTGGCACAGTTCATTGCTGCCTACAACAGGTTTGATAATCCATGTCCTCAAGTGCCTTTCCAACAACTCTACAGGTGACCCACCTCCAGAGCAGGTATCTAGATGGCAAATTCCAACACAAGGTGAAATTACTGCTACCCATGGTCTCTGCAGATGTTTTCTCATCTCTGACAGCATCAATAATTTTGGTTTACTTGTGCAATAATTTAAACTCATATAGCTAAAGGTGTGTTTAAAGCCAGTTTAAACAAAGGGTGGAAAACATGGATGTCCTTAAATCAACCTAGAACATCTCGCATTTCCTTACCTCTTGCAAGCGCAAGAGTTTGTACCAGTATAATTTTCAGCTCTGTGAAGATTAAATTTTTCCCTCAATTAGCACCTGTGTCAAAGCCTCCTGAAACCAATGAGAGTCTTTTCACCAACTTCATTAGATTTTGGATTCACTCAAATCCTTCAGTTCATGACCTGTAATGATACCAGTAGGCTCCAGTGCAGCAGCACAGTGAGCACTACCACCCATACACAAATGTACACGTTCACCTCCCAGTGCATTCCCTGAGCTACTATTTGCTGTTTTCTTAAAATATGGCAAATTTCCCACTCCAGCTACAATGAAGAAGGTGAAGAGCCTGGAAATATGTTAGCACTAAATTGCTTTCATTTTCCTCCCATTCAGAGGGAGATCCCACCAGCAGCTTAAGAAGACAGACATTTATTTTATTTGCATTTGAAAATGGCGGGGGGGGGGGGGGGATTTTCTCCTCTTTGGGATAAAAGGACACTTTGGATATACCTCATGGAGTTGTTGAACACGTTCTTTTCTCACCCTGGATGTGTCTATCCAAGCACCACTGCAAGGGTACCTGCATGCTCAGGCAGTTCCCCCAGGCTGGAGCTCAAGTCCAGTTCTCCTAGCCTTGGGGCTGCCCATACCACTGTTCCCAGGCCAGGAGCTGCCATAGGCATATGCCCAGCTCATCTCTGCTTAATATGATCTGTCATGGAGACAATGCAACATGGGCAGAAAAAGGCAATTTTTTTGCCCTAATCATATGCAGGAGACAGGACATGACCTCTGGAAAAGATCATGGATAGTATTTATAGAAAAGAAATGTCTAAATATGTCTTAAGAGGGTATGATAGGACTACCCATCCCACAGGGCAGACAGAACACAGAGCAGAGAGGAAAAATCTCACGCTGAGCTCAGACACAGCCAAGTTACCATGTTACATCAGCAGACTCATAGCAGGTCGGAGTAGGTTTGGAGGTGCCACTCCAAAACGCAACCTGTACTGCTGATGTGCAGGAATAGGATAGCACATCCGAGCAGTCAGCACTGGAGATGGAAGAGGGAAGAGCAGATAGGGTTTTGTACACTATGGAAAGCAAATGGAGAAGCAGTAGGAAAGAGAAGAACAGCTTGGTCCATGCAAGGACACTGACCAAGCTGCAGTGGGGAAAGCTAGCATGGAGATGTGGAAAAGAGAGGAGAAGAAGGGCTGATCCAGGCAAGTAGGGAAGACTTAGCCCAGTTGGCCCATAAGTGGATCGGAAGGGGAGTGGAAAGCAAGGAGAAAGAGGAGAGGCTTTTCCCCCCAGGCTGGGGGAGGCGGAAGGCCCTGGAGGGAGGTGGTTAATAGACTGCACTCCGCTGCCTCACCAGGAATGGCAGTGACACCTGACTGGGAACTTGGGGAAAGAGTTGCCGGCTTATTAAAGCAGCCGGACCCTGGCTGAACCCCACAACTACATGCTAGGATTGCTGTGTGCCCCTTGATAACTCACAGCTGCTGATAAAGTCCACTGGTAATGGCTTTTTGCTAATGAGAAAAGTGCCGCTGATTATGACAAATAGCCTTGGACCAACAGGCTAAGCTGCTACATAGGCTCCCAATTGTCAGTCTGGGTGATTTTTGCATTTCATTATTTCTTTCCTGACGTCCTGGCTCCTTCTATCCTTAACGTACTCCCAGAGCCGTGTGTCACAATTTTAATAACACTTCTTTATCTCAATTTTTCCCCCCTCTCTCCATGGGAGCTGGAAACAAAAGGCTGTTACAGAAATAATGTTTAACCTCGCTCATATGCTGCAGCAAAAGAAACCCCACAGCTATTGTTCAAGAATTAAAAAGGCGTAAATAGGGCACACAGAGCCCACTCAACCCTTAAAGACAGACTTTAAAAAATACCGATTATTACTATTATTTAGAGCCCTTTCATGTACAGTTTCAGGGCCTGCCGCGTTCCGTTTCTCCTGTGACAAAGGTATAGCACATATCTAAGCACAGAGAATGAAACCTTGGTTGATAGTGACACCATCTCGCTGTTTTGAATGCCTTCTAATAATAGCAATATTATTTTAGAGGGAATAACAAAAAAAGAAAAAAGCCACAAAGGATTCAGAATAAACCTGCTATCTTCTTTGCAATTGGTTACAAATCATCTTCTGTCATTAAAAAAATGAAAGCTGAAGACTATTGAGTGGGTACAGCAGAACCAAAGCCAATGCATGGCCTAAGACTAGGTGTAAAAATGATGCTTTTCTGCCCTTGAGCTCACAAAACAACAGCAATCAACTGAAGTTTGTTGAGTTCTCTCCTGCTCTCATGTCACTAGGATTTCCCAAAGATGATCTTTCCTTTTGAGGCTATATTGCTGCCTATGGTCCTTGACTTGCAAAATGGACTGATCCCACTGCAGGTTCCTTGTGTGCCATCCTCATGTTGCCTGCTGCGCTGCCCATCCGTGCTGCCCATGACCTGGTGTCCTGCAAGAGGGAAAAGGGGTGAACCAAAGCCCACAGAAGCATCTTGAGTCATGTTGGAGGCAGCACGTGAACAGTTGTGTTTTCAGACCCCAATAGTCTACCTGTAAATGCAAAAACAAGGAGATAGAAAAATGTTCATGAGAGCAGAATTAAAGATCTGTGGCAGACAAGTGGGGGCACAGGCGCTCTCCCCATCCCCATTAACTAGTCAGGCAGTGGGACATTTTAAAAGACTGAATGATCAGGGAGCCTGCAAAAGAAATCAGGAGATAAATCAGAGTTCAGAGCATGGGATTTAACTGTATGACTGTTCTTCATGTCTATCACTTGCATTTCTCTTTGTCTGTGATTTTATAAATTGCAGCACTAGAATAACATTTGCTTTACAGGTGTTGTAGCTACATTACATCAGCGACATTAAAATCATCCCAATTGGAAAAGAAAATTGAGCTTAAGCCTCTCTCAGTCCCTCTATGATATATAACTAAAGGATTCCTGCTTTGTTTTTTAAGCATCTTGAGAAATTTTGGGCTTTCTAAGCTTTGTCATCCCAAACTGAAGGTGAGGAGTGGTGAATCTTCAGTTAGGTTCTACCTTCACTGTTATCTCTTTATGCTTTTCTTGGAAATTAATTTTCATGAATCATGAAAAATGTTAAAAATACACAAGAAAGTTGTAGGACCTGTTTGGAGTTTGTTTACTCCTTTGTCAACATCTTGTTTTTATAGTTGTCTATAAAGTCTAACTTGAAAAAAACACACAAAACATTTTCTATAAAATTAAATGCTTTCCAACTTTATGACAGAGCTCACTCTCTCATACTGCACAGCTTGATTATTTGAACATTATTATTATAAAGAAGTTTGTAAACTAGTTTTATTTGCTTTACCACAAGTTCTGCTACTCCACGAGAAGAGTCTTTGTGGTATTAATTTCATTAATGAGAGGAAAGTTTACTGGATAAAGATAACACACTCAGTTGACATAAGTAGTATCAACTGTGAGCACTGGTGCAAGATAGAGCCAGAAAATTAATGCACAACAAATTACAAAATCATTCACAGAGCAACAGCCGGATAGTAATTGCTCCCTTTGAGAAGGAAACCTTCACAAAATCCCTCTGTCCCTTCAAGACCCCCTTTGGTTTGCTCTAGCTGATAACCTGCTGAAAGTCATCTCTCATCATGGGCCCTCTAAAGCAAAGCTTGAGGAATATTTCTCAGGCCATTTCTGGGATGGTATTTGTGACAAGCACACACTTCTTCGGTTTTGAGTTTTACTGGATAATATTCCACCAACACTGAGTTTTCATGTCTTAAAAACAGAAGTAGCAGCCAGTCTCTGACACCTAATTGCAGTCTTCTCCCTCGCATAGTGCCATTGGTTTCAAGTAACTTACTTGAAGAGTGGTCCCATTATATTGAATCTAAAGGGCCTGTATTAAAAAAATCCCTGCTGTTCCCCTTCAGCCAACCTCCAGCGTGCTGTTCTCCCTCTAAAATGTGGCCTTCCTTCATCCCTTACAGACACCTAAAAAAGCCTAGAAGAGCATGGATGCCACTGTAAGAGAAATAAATACAGCCACAACAGAGGTCACACTTACAAGATTTCTGACAGCTAAAGAGATTTTAACATTTCAGTCAACATCTGGATTGTGAGCTAAATTTTGCTACTGTTAACCTGGAAAGTTTCAATTATGGCTGAGAACCAGTAAAATCCCACGAGAAGCTAGGAATTTTATAGCACACTAACCTGAACACATCTAAACATAACAGCAAGAACAGATAAATGTTCCTAGTAGTCATTAATTAAACAAACAGGAATTCAAACCTGTGATTTTTCTGGTTTTTAACAGTATTTTTTAAAAAAAATTTTTTTTTTTACACTCCATTTATTTATGGAGTTTTTCTTGGCTTGACAGATTTTTGTGTTTGGTAAGGTATTTATTCTTTCCTGTACAGAGAAAACACTTCCCAAAATTCAGGTTTGGCTGCTATAAATGTGAGGGCATTGTTTTAAGGAAATATTTATATGTTTAGGTCTATTGACCATTTATACCATTATTTAAAGGGGTCACGGAAAAGGGCAGTGGTTATTAAAACAGAGAAAGCGAGCAAAAACAGGAGAGAGACAGAGGGAGAGAGAGGTAAGAAACTCATAATGGGATTTTTCATGTGGAACAATCATTTTATCTAATACGTCTGAAAAAGTAATCCATTACTACTAATTACCACGCTGGCATTGAAATACAGGATCACACTTCCTCCAGATCCAGATAGGGGCCCAAATCTCTCCGCTCATTGTTCTTTCCATCCCACCTCACCTCCCTCCCTTTCTGCTTCTCCAAGAAGAAATTCAGCCCTTCGGACATTAGTGAAGAAGGGCCCGAGGTCTCCCTATCGTCCTAAAGCAGAAGCTAAACAATATTAGCCAATCATTTTTGATAGATGAAGCATGGAAATTAGTTCCAGAGTTTAACTGATAACTGAAACCACACAGTTACATTCCATTATGGCAGCCTTAATTGATGAGCTCATTAAGCCCATTATTAGAGAAATTGATTTCAAATAGGCACTTAAAACTGGCTGGCAAAAGAAAAAGGTGAAGAGATACCGTACAATGTGAAGAAAGTAACTAAAATACATAATGAAGCAAGTAATTTTATAGGTTTGTTTAATGAAAGCCTCAAGAGCATATTAGTTGCTGTGTGGATTTTAAACACTCATTTTATGTACTAATAAAGCTCGCGTCCATTATGGGAGTTCTGAATGCCTCCAATCTTTAATGCAGCTCTGCTACTAATTAATTAATTAACCCCAGCTGAAGCAATCAATTAGTCATGCAGAATCGACACTTTAAAGGTCTACCAGGTAGCACTGGGTACCAGCACAGAACAGTGGAAGCAAAGTTTCTTTTTTAATTATTTTTATTTTGCTTTCAGCATAACAGGAAAAAAACCAAACAGGACTAAAATTTAAAAGCTGCATTAGCAGCATGCTAAAAATGGGTGATTAACCCTGTGACCCTAGATTATTTCAGAGGATAAGGCAGTGGAACACTTACTGGGAATTTTAAAGACGGGTTCGAATTGGAGATGCATAGCCTGGCCAGTTAATTTTTGATACGTTCATCTCAAGCAGCCGCTGCTGCTCAGATCAGATGCAGACTGCTGCAAGTTTCTGGGCAGCTGCATGGAAACCCATTTTAACACCTGAGGGCTGAGAAAGTAAGCACATGCAGTAAAGGTAGTAATAATAAATCTTCCAGAAACAAAACTTCAATTTGTAGTGCTTATTTGGGAAAACAGAAGCAGACAAACAAGCCCCTTGGTATTAACCCCTCTTGTGTCTTTTGATTTTCCCCTTTTACCGTCTCTTGAATGCTAAAATGTAGAGCCTTTATTCAAAGGGCACTATATAAATGGCCCTTCATTAAATAAAGCTCATCAGCCATGACCGATTAACCTCAGTTGTAAAGTGGGATTGCTGTCTATGTGAGCTTAAGCGTGTATGAGCTGCTTTGCTGGAAGACTGAACTGAGGATCTTTCCACTGCGGTGAATTTGGAGGAAAAGCACAGGAGATTTCACTGAGGAGAGAGTTAAAAATGGAGCAAGTCAGACTGTATTTCTTCTTTGAAGGATCTATTATTGCTACTGTTATGGTTGTTGTTATTAGTAGTAATATTGATCTTTTTAAACCGTTGAGTTTGGTCAGTTTGCTGGTATGGTGTTGAGCACTCTCAGCAGAAGGTCTCTTGGTGTGTTGGAGTCAGTGGAACAACAGACTGAGTGAAGTTTGTTCCTGATAAATGCAGGGACATAGAATTTTTCTTCATCCTTGGGACCACATTTATTATGTTCAAGCCAGCTCCAAGAGTCTGATAAAAGACTGAGAAGACGACTTAGAGTGTACATGTCCAACATTGCAATCTAGATTTTCACCTCATGATTTACAGCTACCTAACCCTGATAGCTTGTGGGCTCAGTAGACATCTGCAGTTCTAATTTAGGCATTTGCCTTGCCTTCAGTGGCATTTTGAGACTGGATAAAGAAGCACCTGCAATCCTGAATCTCAGCTCATTCTTGGTGCTTATTCAGGTTATTCAGGTCCTTCTGAGACTGCATTTTAAGGCACCCATGCTCTCCCTATGCCCTGCTCAAGGAACTTACAGGCTGTGTATAAGAGTTGGATTATGCACCAAGGGTTGGACACCTAAATTGTTAGGCACTGCAACATCTAAGCATGGGTACCCCAGTCCTCTATTGGCTCTTGGATTTCATTCATAGACTTGGCCCATATGGTGAAAATTTGCTGGTGAGAAAGTTGGGAAAACTATTCGTATGGAGAAGGTCTGGAATATCATAGAAACCTGCCTGAAACAGTCCAAAATGCAATGTTGTGATCAAGAATTTCTGCTACAAAGAAGAACATCCTCAGATGGAATCAAGGCAGGAGGAGAAAGACCTGACGGAAAATTAGTCACAGCATGACTGACAGTGTGACTGCCCATGCGAGATGATCAAAGCAAATATGATTCTAGACTGCATCAGGTGACATATTTGTAAGAACTAAGGAAATATTGGATGTATAGACCCAGCACCAGGTTTTACATTAAAAAAGGAATATAGTTTCTAAAACCACATCCAGGAAAGATGAGTTCACACAGAACTGAGGCAGAGAAAGGTTATGAAGATATCTTGAGAAATGGAGGTCTTTCTTTTTAAGAGAGTTTTGCTTGCTTAGCCTGGCAAAATGAAGGCTGATATGTGATATAGTTCTCCCTATAAATATATCAAAGGAGCATCTTCTCCAGCAGGTAGAAAATCTATTTAAGCTAAAGGGTAAAGTTGGCACAACAGCAAATGCATATGAATAAATAATATTCAAATAATAAAACTCAAATTGACCATAAATAAATTTAGACTGAAAATTTGAAGAAATTTACCATCAGAGGTGTGAGATTTGGGAATAGCCCTCAAGTGGGAGAAGTCAGAGAAAGGAATCTAAAGGATTTCAGAAGGAACATTTATTTATGATAGTTTATGAAAAAGACTATATGACCTGGCTGACTTTGATAAGCCTCAGAGAGAATCCCCTTTTATTCCCTTTGAAGGCTAAGCTTGCTGCACACAGCATCCAAGTGGGGGTTTTGACACTCTCATTGCTATGTGCATGTGCAGACTTTGAAAACCATGAGCCAGAGGGATCTGCCTCAGCTACTTAGAGCATTATCAGACATTTGTGTGACTGCACCCAGAAATGCAGCCCTCTTTTTTGTCCCTGCTGCCCTTAGGTCTTCTCCAGTCCAGCTCAGTTTAAAATCAGTGCCATTCCTTTCTGAATTTATAGAGATGAGTGACTGCTGAACTTAGCCTCTTTGGCTGTATGAGGAAGGCAAGATGTCCCACCTCCTCTCTTGAACGACAGAAGGGCTGGGACATGCAACATTTATATTGCTGATAAGCAATGCAAGGAGTACAGCTGACATCAAACATGGATATGCTTGCGACCAATTCACATTCACACATATTCATCAGGGAGAAAACAGATTTCATCATATGGTCCAAATGAGCTGCTACCTCTGTTAGCATGGCAGGGCCAGTGTAGATGCTGAATTGTGTCTGTCTTCTGTGTCACCAGCAAAATAGTCAGCGAACAGTCTGTATCATCTTCCTTACTGAGATGCTTGAGCACGAAAAAGAGCTGAAAGCATGGGTTTGAGTTCCATAGTCGAGTAAACAGCTCTGAAGTTAGAAAAGTCACATTTTGATTTGTAAATTCTGCACATTTGGCCTGGAAGTCATGGAGAGCAGCTAAATTTCAAGCCATTTACTTTTCAAAACAGCACTGCATGTGGTACAAGAAAATACTTTGGGTTCTTCCTTTTTCTGTATTTGCCTGGTAGATTAGGGTATTACTGTCATCTTTGCCTTCTTTCAGTTGGTGCTTTAGTGTCCTCATTTCTCTTTCTGTGGTTTCAATCCAGGTGATTCCCCAGAGTTCAAGTTGCTTTGGGGCCAGGCATGAAAGTACAGACAGCAAAAAATGAGCAAAGCATTTCAGTTACTGTGTAGCTTCCACCCAAAGACTGGCTGGACAAAGTTGGGTATGGCACAGAGAACACTGTGATCATCAAAACTCTTGCAAGCTGAGTAACAGCAGAGATATGCAATGATAATATCGAACTGATAAACTCACAAACTCAAACAGGTGCAATTCTGTGGAAGGCTGGGTAATTCAAATATCATAACCACACAGGTTAAAGATCTCTTAGTACATCTAAAAAAGGCAGTATTAACTGAACATTCACAAATCAGCCACATGCCAACAGGAGAGCATCTTCAAAGGAGGACCAGGAGGTCCTTTCCACACTACCCCAAAGCAGTCTCCAATATGGTAACAGCCTAAGAAAACACATTCAAGATGTGCAGATTCCCAAAACAAAATGCAAATTCAAGGTATCAGTACTGAACCAATTCTCACCTAATTAGGACTGTGCAGAATGGAGGCAGGTTGCTTGCACACCTGTACTGACTTTATCCTGCACAACTGGGGAACTGGAGCTGTGCTGCATATTCCAGCTTTGTTTCCCAGAACTCCAAGTAAAAATATCATCACTTTACCCCCTTATCTCATTTTACATTTGACAAAGTAAGTATTTTTACTTCAGAGCAATCTGTTTTCCACACTGTTGGTGCAAAAACTATTATTTTGCTAAGGGTGAACCTTTTTTCACTTAGAAATTGTGGATATGTCTGAACACTAAGAAAATAATGTGTTTAAAATTTAGACATGTTGAGACCAGAATGAACATCAAGTAGCACATTAGAGAAGGGATGATGAAGGGCAAGTGACTATTACAGCCATAAGGACATTGTCAGAATGAAGGTGGTCTGCAATGGTTTACTTTGCACTGAAATAATGTAGGAGCACTCACATTGTGAGTGAAAACTTCTTGTAGCAGGGGGAGAACTGATCAGCTGGTGGATGGTAAATCTGAAACCACTACAGCAGAAATTAGCATGTGCCTATGTCCCAGGATTAAATGAATCTAAATAACTATTAGTGCAAGTATTGATGGCACTAAGGGAGAAACAGAAGAGAAAGTGAAGGTTGTAAATAAAATTTTAAGAAAAGAGGCAACTGAGTATAAAGGCACAGATTAAAAAAAAAAAAAAATGTATAATGCCAAGCATAGGACAAACATCACCAAATCTTATCAGGGACTGATTAGTGCCTGATTCATTCAAATCCTTCATCTGTGAGAAACCACTAGGGATATGAATCCAAGCCGATTAGAATCAGTTGAAATATTAGCTTGAATACAATGGCATAAAACCTCTAAAAATCACTCTGGTAAACAGGCTTTATATACCAGGGCTGATTGCGAGCTGCCTGTTCTTACAGTGCAGAGAATGAAGCCTAAGACAATCATGTTTCTGATTTCACGCAAGTTTTAGGCTTGTGTAATTCCAATGGCTGATCCAGAGTACACAGACAGAATAATTGCTGTTTGAAAAAGAAGAGAAAATGGTATCTCCTCTGTTAAAATGTTCTTGTTCATCATCTCATTCCTTACTTTTGATACCAGATATTTGGTAGTAGTTTTGGAAGATTTCCTTCATCAGCTGAATTCAAACTGGAAATGGATCCAGTTTCAATTTGCTGTTTAAGATACCACAGGACTGCATCCAGTGTTGACCACTGTCCCACCAACAGAGCCCTCCACTGTGAGCTGTTTGCCCATGCTCTTTGTTGTGAACTTCTTCAGCCCATGGAGGACCACACTTCAACACATGACATAGCTAATTACCACTTATTTACAAAATTCAGTCCAAAATTGAAAGAAGAAAACCTCAGTTCTGAGTCAGCTGAGCCCCATTCTGGCCCAGGAGAAACTTCTTATGTACATCCAAGAGGCACACACATACCACATCCCTCAGAGAGTCTGGGGAACTGTTCCCTGCATCAGCCATGCTCACCACTGTTCAGCTGCAGCTTTCTCCTGTCTCTCCAGGTAGAATCACTTTATTCTCTGGCTCGGTACCAAATTGCAATTTGTGGTCTATTAAATCATTAATCACTACTGAGCTTCTGGCTGAGGTTCAGGATGGGCAGGTTTTTCCTCTGGGAAACAAGGCTCTGTCTAATGTCCTGGGACCAACTAGCTTCTTGCAAGAAAAGTTACTTTAAAACAGGAGTATTTCCAATAAAAATGCAGATTAAACACTAGGAATGATGTTAAACTTGATGTTTGGTTACTTTGCCCCAGCTGTGGTAGGCTTTGCAGTACAGCCTGTCTGTCTTTGTGTCATCTTGTACCCTCACACACTTTCCAATGGGTATTTGGACTAGATGATTGTTGTAGGTCCCTTCCAACTAAACTATTCTATTCTATTCTATTCTTTTCTATTCTATTCTATTCTATTCTATTCTATTCTATTCTATTCTATTCTATCCTATCCTATCCTATCCTATTCTAATTTCCTTCAGTCCCCACTTTGCCCACAAAAATCAAGAAACTAGGCTACTACGAAAGACTTGAATGAATAGGTCTCAGACCAGAGGACGGCCAAAGCTATTAACTGACCTGCTTCACCACCACCAAAACAGTCTGACCTGGCAAGCCACGTACAACTTACCTATTCACCACAACAAATAAACCCCATACATCAATATAAACTCATGTCCCTCTGTTGACCTCTAGCATCCTTGCCATTATTGCATATTTGCTACTGGACTGCACTTGGCCACATCTGGGGTTTTGCTGTCACCTACCAGCACCATGTCTATCACCCAGGACATGTTCTGGGGCACAGAGATGAGATTGACAGCAAGAAACATTTCCTTAGGACAAGGACCATGTCCAGGTCCATGTTTGTAGCTGTCCCTAGACCGTGGCCTTGATTTTGGTACAACATTTAAGACAGTCCTACAAACAAACAAAATGCAGAGCAAAAGTAAGATCGGAGGGGAAAAAAACCTCTTTCTTGCCATCCTACTGATAACATTATAAATAATTTTAATGACCAGCAGTGTGTCTGGGGTTTTTTAGGAAGGCATGATCCATGTCCTGAAGGGCTCAGGTCCAGCAGGGCAGCTGCAAGGAGAGGAGCTGCAGGGTTTCTGCTATGGAGCCCTTTCCCTCTGAAGCTGCTGAGAGCAATTCCTCAGCATGAAGAGTCCCATCTATGCTCTGTGAGAATTATAAAAAGAGACACTCTTGGTTTGAATTTCTGTTGCCCCTTAGCTGTGTATGTCCCCAAGCTTACGGTTGCACATGATAGAAAAGCAAAGCAGGGAGTTTGTAAGCTTAATAACCACTTGACTTTCACAAATACTTTCTGCTACAAGATGCTGAACAATTCAGAAATGTTCCAGTATTTATATTGCATCCCAGATTAAATAACTGTTGTCATTTTCTGCCTTCATTGTTTTAATAGTCAACTGAATTGAAAATAGGCCCATTAAAAGTATTCATTTGTAAAATATTGCACTATAGCTATTTTTTTTTATTTAGCAGTTCTGAAAACACCTACCAAGTGATTGCCATTTAAAACCCACTTAAAGGCCAATTTACACAACATTTGTGCTTGTGTAAATAAGGTTTGCTGTTATGCTAATGTGCAATTGCACCACTTGTGCTGTTTTGAAGGATAATTCACAATTTTAAATTGTGCTGTATGACAGAAGAATTCAAGGATGTTTTAATCACAGCTTTCGTTAGCATTAATCAGATGTAAAAGCACATACTGTTTTGCCTGCTGCTGAGAAGCAGGCAGTGCAGAGACAAATGACTGAAAGGAGATTTACAGTTTTTCTACCTCTGATTTCCAATTAAACCCTGGTTATTTAGTTAACACTCTCAGCTGGAAATCTCATGATAGAGACAATACATAGGAAGATCCTATTTGAAAAAAGACTGTTTGAAAAAGAGAAAAAAAAAAAAAAAACCCAAAAAAAAACAGCCTCCACAAATTTGCTAACAATAGTGTTTTTATTTCATATAACTGTAATTTTTCCTCTGGGCATTGCTGCAGATTATGCATTTTCCTTCATGATTTTTTAATGAAGGACTAATTTACCTATTGTCCAAGCGCATTATAGACTGTAAGTATGATCATTTAATTCAGCACAAAATCCACCATGTCAAGATTAATTCATATTTACTAAATGTTTATAAATTAGGTAACTAAATCTTCATGGATGAATGCCAACTTGTACTAAGACTTATTTCTTTTCTTCACAGAAATTTCTGTAATGCTTATAGCCATACTGAGGAACTATAAAGAACTGATAGTAACAATATATTTACAAATCATCTGCTGAGACTATATAAACTCTATAAAGCAGGAATTTTTTTTATTATAGGTTTGTACAGTGGCTAGCAAAATAGGATCCTCGTGCATGACAGCAGCAGCTATGGGCTACTGCAATACAAATAAATACTAATAATGTGTATACATTAGAGTACAATCACATAAAGGTTGGAATAAATACAGTAGTAATATTCCTCTGTTCCCACTCATCTGAGAGCCAATCTGCATATTGTTTCCTTTTCAGAAACCTTTTCCCAATGTGTTTAACCCAGCCTCTGGATTGGTCTGAATTTAAAAATATGCTTTAGGGGCTTCTGATCAGCTGGTCCCAGCAGACCCTGTTCAAAGATTCCTATCAGCCCAGCAAGCTTTTATATACATTTGTATTTCATTCCCTGGCACAACATCCTATAATCCCTGTGTATTTAACCATTTAAATGTAATGCAGGTATAATGGACAAACACTTTAAAAGCATTTGATGGGCTTTTAATTCTGACTATCTCTCCTTCAAAAATCCTTCACTAATCCATCCTCTTTATTTTGTTGCTGCTGCTTGCTTTTGCACTGGCTGATCTGATCCCACCACCTCTTCTCAAACTGTCCCCATTCCTCCAGACAGGGACCCCAGACACTGGTATTCACACCAGCGGTCAGGCTTTCGGAATTATATCCCTGCCCTCTTTTGGGCTGAAAGGTGTCAATCTATGTGCCTTTAAAGCACTCATTGCACCATTTGTGATGTGATGATTAAAACCTACAGAACACGTGTACTATCAAATATCTATCTCCTTGCCAAGATCTGTCTACCTTGTACCCACCAGCAAGATGTAGAAGCAGCATATCCTGCTACAACAATATTTTTCCCATCTAACACAGTGCAGGGTCCATACATATTGCACCAGGTGTTTTCAGAGAGTCATTTGATGAGTGGGAAATGGGCTGGGAGCCACACAACAAAACCCACCTACAGTGTAGCACTGTGATTTTCAGGAGCTGCGCTGTCATATGCCTCATACATACAATGCTGCAACTTATGCCAACACAAGGTTTAGGCAAGCTGACTTTTATTGCTGATAAATTGAGGCTCAAGAACATGTTGCAGCACAGTGGATGGAATGGAGCTGGTCATCTGTCAGCCAACACCTCGGCTCAGACTTTATTAATATTCATGGTTGAGAAGGCTTCCTTGGATGTATGTGCCTCGTCAAAACATTAATTCCTGCTCAGTATCAAGACTTGAAATAGTAATTTTTATTAGTGTGACTATAAAATAAATTCCCACGCAAGCCTTTCCTGCAACAGAGGTGTATGTTCCTTAACATAGCTCCTTGCATATAATAAGTTTAATCACCCATCTCTTATGGAAAACCAGGGAGAATGTAGGCATAAATTGTTGCTGATCTGAAGGGAGGACTTCTCAGCACTGAAGAAGATCTCCAAGTTTCCCTGCAAAGCTATTTCCATGTTTTCTCTGCTCTTGTTCCCCCTTTAGCTAAGGTATCACACAACAGAGAGACAAACAGAGCTGTCTCCCCATGCACAAAGGCTGCAGAAGACATGAAGGCAGTATGGCCACTGCAGGCTGTGCATGGAGGATGTGGAGGATCTGTTCAACCCCTGTAGGTACAAGAAGCTTCCTTGGAGCTGGAACAACTAAGTCCTCAACCCATTCAGAGCTGTTCGGGTAGCATTCCCATATCCTAAACTTTGCTGTCCCTGAGAAAGGACCGGACCTCAGGGAGAGTGATAAAAGGCTCAACCAGCCTTCTGAAGCGTCTCAGACCCTATAGGATTGAAACGCTTTAGAAACCACCCTTGACAATATATTAAACTATTTCCGTCAATGCTTCTACAGCTCATCTGATAGATACGAATGGCTTCAGCCAACAGTCCTATTTAGCATGATTATTGTTTTCATTTTTTAAAATGCACTCCATGCTCAGTTAGTGCTAGACACACCTTCATTACTCCTATCTGTTCGGAGAATCGCAGCCTCCAGACTGACATATGAGACATCTCAGGATGGCTGAAAAGC
Source organism: Pelecanus crispus (assembly GCF_030463565.1). NCBI lineage: Eukaryota > Metazoa > Chordata > Aves > Pelecaniformes > Pelecanidae > Pelecanus > Pelecanus crispus. Next base: position 79,260,414 of record NC_134646.1, read on the forward strand.
AGTTCATTATGTGAATACATCACATATCCTGGTAACATCAATTGCAGTAACAATTCTTAATGCAGCTAATAAGGTGTTAAAAGTCTCTACTGTTTTTTTGGTTATCTGACTTGTTTAAGATACCAAGCTGGGTTTTCATCACTTCTCAATTGGAAGGTTTAGCAGATTTAGTCTTCATTAAAAATATAGATATTCTCTAGGTATGCACTTGTTTTCAGAGATTCCTCTACCCCTATAAAGCAAAGTGAAAAGTGCCATGGAATTACTAAGTACAAAATGATCTGCCAGTTGTAGTGAATACAGATTGCAAGGCACTTTCTTGATCATTGACAGCTGTGGATGTTTATGTTGCAATCCTACAAACAAATAAAAATCTGGAAGACTTGCTGCTTGATGTCAAGATTGGTTTAAAGGAGTAGCCATTTGTTACATGAGGTGTAGGCAACAGAATAAATCTAGCACTAAAGAATAACCATTCCAACATCCTAAAGTACTCTTACCCAATAACACCCCTTCTGGATGGCAAGACCCGTGTGCTGTCTATCATTTTCTATAGCTCTCAGCATATGGAATTTAGGTCAGAGGTGCCAAACCCACTCTGTGGAGAGGAACCAATTCTAGTTCAAATGATCTCAGATATTAATCTAAAATAACACCCCCACACTCCATGCACAGCAGATTTCCCATATGTACCAGCAGCAGGTTTACACAAAGATTAAAGAAAAGGTCTACTCACAACATGACTACATTTATTCAGTAAGAGCTCAGTAGTCTGCTGGGTCCTACTTTGACCCAGTCTGTGACTTCGTCTGCACAAACATACCTTTTGATGACTGAGCCCAGATCCTGGGATCAGGAAGCAAAGTTGCATGTCCATACATTTTCTAACTTTAACTCATGAAGCTCCATCCCAATGGACTGGTCTAGTGTCAGAAATCTGCTTCCCTCCCCCTTCCACCTCTGCTTTATGTTGTTCACAAGTCCTTCTCGTGAGATGAGAAATAAAAGAAAAATACAGGTAGTTAAAGGATTTTAAAATAACAATAATCCATTTATAACTTCACTCCTGTAAGAATCAGAATTATAATAGACTTTCATATTAACTTACCATGGCTGTGAGACACTCCAGCTTATGACCTGAGCCCAGCTGCTTTTTGCACATACAATCTATATGAGGAGTTCTGGTCCTTCTGATCCTCAGCATTGGTCCCATATTCCAAGGAGGACATAACTCAAGTTTCAGGTGAGCTCAAGTCCTTTACTCATGGATACAAGCTGTGTTCATCCATTTTATGGAGATCCCAAGGCAGGATAGGTCACCCACACAGACAAAACTGCTATATACTATTCACTCCATACCTTATTTAGCCCTGTTTTTCACTCTGGCTTTCTTCCCTTGCCAGCCTCTTCCCTCAGCACTTCTGTCTGGGTTTTTGAGCTAGTCTATGTGAAGATGTTATATGGGATTCCTTTAATTTGTTCAAATGAAGTTACCATACCTCCACACATATTCTTTTAGGGGACAAAAAGGATAGACAGTATGTTAGGCTGCAGGAAAATCAACTTCCTGGGCAAAGCAATTCTCTTCTCCTGAAGACCTGTGGGGCTGTGCTTCTTGCAGCTACATTTCTGGCAGGAGGCTTACCCGCTGCCTGGTTTCCCTGCTTCCTGCTTCCCCTTGCCCGCAGTCTGTCTGGACTCTGTTATCTTCCCCACCTCCCCCAGGCTAGGCTATGGGGGATATATCAGTTTTTCAGATGTGGAGCTGGTGGCTCTTTCTGGCATCGCATCACTTCAGATGCATCTCCACTTCAGGATACAGCAGATTTGTGTCTTTCTCTGTACAGTCAGCCTGGAAGTGCTACTTTTTTTAGATGTACCAGTAAGTGGGACAAGCTATGTCTACACATTCATTGGATCTTCTCTCTTTTTCTGTCTCTATTTCCATTCATGATGCAGCTTCATGAATCTAATAAATAGGTAAATGTTTAAATTTAAAAACCCCACTTCATTTGTGTATTCTTAGTCACATGATGGGATAGAAACCATGTGGCTGTACAGCCCCTCTGTATATATCATAGCTATATCCACACTAGATTAATACTGACTGCATCAAGTGATGGTGTACAGATTTAATGTTCCCCAGTGGCAGATGTGGAGAGTTCATAGCTGAGTTTCATGGTCCTGGGCAGCCTGCAGATAAGTCATGTCATCCCAGTTAGGCTCCAATCTTGTACCTGAGGTAATTTGGATACCTCATTTTGGGAACACTTGGTGCCCAGAAGTCAATAGGAATTGTCCAGGGACACACAATAGCGCATGGACCGCTCCAGGCATTGCTTTGGAGTGATCCCAAGAGTCAGCAGCTCAGCCTCAGGAAGGAAGACTACTCTTTTTCTCCATCCCGTGACCAAACCTAGCAATTTTTCCTAAATGTGAGGTGTATGGTGTCATGCTGCATTGTGTCAAAACTTGAGAAACCTAGCATTCATGTCTATGGCCTATGTTGAATAGCTTTCTAGTCTCAATCTATTTTGTCCATACTTTGTTTTCCCTGAGAGCAATCACCAGGGAGGTACCAATGACCAAAAGAGGCCTGAAGCATCAGATATAGAAGGACCTGCTGATGGCAGGACTGAGGATGGCACTGGGCAAACTAGGCGTTGCTTTCCCTCTGTGTCCGATTATATCTGGTCTGGCAGCAAATGAGAGACTTCCAGTTTCCAGACTGTCAGTACAGCACATTACACAAACATTATATTCCCTTAAAAAATAAAAATCTCAATGGCTGAGTTATAAACTCCTCAATGATAACCGTAATGGAAACACTTATATATCCCCACAGCTATAATGGGATTGCTACAGTAATCCTACACTGTATACGGTGCTGATATTTTAAATAATACATTCCGTATCTTTTACTTTTTCCCTTTTTTCACAATGCTGTACACACTTTGCATCCTTTCAATGACAAACACTGAGCAAAGTGCACCAATAAATTATTTCCTCTTTGAATCCTTTTACCAAAGAGAAAAAATCTATGTGCACACACAGCAGCTTGAGTCCAGCTAGTTAATCAGTTGCATTATTATTACCACCCACCTCATCCTGTTAAAAAGCCAGATTTTTCTACCATTTGTGCTGCTTTTAATCCATAGGAAGTCAATTTTCCACTCATATATTAGTTTATTTTATATTTTCAAATTGATTCTACTATACATTGATTTCCTGTTGTGTGTATTGTATCCTCAGCTAGGATTATACGTTTAGTAGAAGTGGATATTCCTGCCACATAAAGGTTGCTTCAGCTCTATAGGACCCTTATCTTGAAAAGGGAGAGTCCAATTTTATTGAAACAGCTAAAATCCCACTTAATTGAATTTTTTTTTTCTAAGATGTACAAGCTTAGAGACTTTTGGTTTCCAATTCAACTTCAGCTTCGCGGTGTTTAAATTTCCAAACCCATAAAGACCTTTATGAAAAAGAACTTACAAATATTGTATTTCTGATATGGTGAATTACTGGAGAAGCTCAAGGTAAGAAGCAGTGAAATATCTATACTTTGTAGAACATCTTTTGATCATGCTGGCTTTTCATGGCCTGTTTAACACATTCCTATGGAAAAAGATCGTGTTTGAACCTACATTTTACAATGTTAGAGCCCTGAAACGCTGCAGAGTAGAATTAGGGATGTGCACTGGAACAGAAAGAAACACGCTACCTGACAACATTTGATGCAAGAAGATGAGGCAACAAGAAATCCTAGTTTCAGGGCAAAATTTTTGGCCCAGCTGGCAGCCACAGGGGTTTTGTCTCCAAAGTCCAGTCAGTTTCAGCTCCAAGTACAATAGAAATTTTCCCTGATTAGATTGCCTCTCGTGTTAATTTTTCCAAATTATATCCTTGACTTTCCTTAGTTCTTAAGTAAAAAATAGACCTCAGAGGGGGTTTTGTCATTTGTTTCAAACAGAAGCCAAAGCTCAGAGGAAGTCGCTCACCTCCCTAGTCTGACTACGCGAGCTCTGCTGTGCAGTTATTTGACCCACCCCAGCCATGGCCATGTTTTCTATCTCAGAGGATGCCACGCTTACGGCATCACAAACATGCAGACCCAGATTCTGTAAGCGGGTCTGCGAGCACATATACACCATTGCCCAGATTTCAGCCAGGCTTTGCTGCCGGACAGAGGTTCCCCGTGCAACGGGTCTGCCTGCAATATCAGACCTTTTGTCACAATTTCCTCTGACCTGTGCCTGTCTGCAGCTTCTTCTTGCACAGCGCAATGCACATCAATCATCCTATATGCTGATGATAAACGCAGCGTGAGCAAAAGTGTGCTAAGGAACAAAATGCTGTAAGAGAAGTGGTCTGCTGCAGCACTGCTACCCACAGGGTGTGTGAGCAGGCAGCTAGGCATGTGGCTGTGCTCACACAGCAAAAGCCTTTAAAGATGACCATATAGTTTATACGTTGAACACCAAGGCTGGCTGGAAGCAGGGGGACCTATGCAGACACAAAACTAAGTAACAAAGGTAATATTTGGATTTGAATCAAATTATTTTTGCAAAGCCAGGGTTTTGGTTGAACTATTCAGTATTTGGAGCCATTCTATGACAGTGGAGAATTGGACCCCAAACACGTAGGTCTGTGAAGCTTGGACAGCCAGGCCCCAAAGTGACTGAGATGCCATTAAACCTCAGGACCAGACTTTTCTCGTGAGTTTGCCTCATTCAAAGCCACGCAAAACCAAGTGAAGCCCTGCCATCCTGAATTCAGCAGCATTTTGCAACCATCTTGCACCAATGACTACGCACGATGCACAGCAACAAAGGACATGGTCCAAGTGGCTCGGAGGAGGCGTGTGGTGTGATTTCTGGCCTTCAGTTTATAGGTACTTGAGAGACTGCCATATAAAGCCCAGCATCTGGTAATTACATTAGAGAGGGCTGAGTGTGAGGCCCTGAGGATAAATCTTGTTGCCTGTTGTGCTTGCACGGGGAGAGACGACACGCAGAGCATCTTCCCCTCCCCTCGCGGAGCACTGGTAACAGGGCTGGGTCCCCTGAGGAGGTGAAATGACCGGCTGCTGCAGAGGGTGAAAGGATCCCTCTTCCCTGACAAGCAGATTAGGGGCAGTCAATGACCAGTTCCAACTGAAAAAGAGGAAAATTTGGTCAATGTTGCTGGGCCAGCAGCAGTGACCTGCTCTGAGAAGGAGTCACCGGATGGATTAATTATCCTCCTTTTTCTGGCAGCAACGAGGGAAGGTTCAGCCCTGCCCTTTCTTAGGAAGAGCTACATTTTTGCACCAAAGGAGCAGTGGCTTACGGATTTCCCTATTTGGTGCCTGTTTCCAAGGGGTCAAGGTGCTTTTTGCTGGGACGGCCAAAAAAAACCTTGCT
>NC_134646.1:79268315-79413315 GCF_030463565.1 Pelecanus crispus
CCACCACAGCTGGCAATAAGGATTTTCCCAAAACCAAACCGTGTCAAGTCACATCACAAATAATTTATAACACGCAGCTTTGGAAGCCTCTTGAGAAGAGCTAAAAATATCATCCTGTTTGTATTAGCACCAGTGCTTTCACACAGAGTAAGCAGGAAAAGCGGTAAACTGGAGATCGCAGATTAGTCAATCCCAGGACCAGGATTAGTGCACCCTGGGACCCACCCACATAAGCACAGATCTGAAATTTCTCAGGAAAGCTTCAATGTAATTTTACTCCTGGGTGTGCAGGTTTTGCACATCCTGTGCTTTTAAAACAATCCCTCTTTATGAATTTTGCATCATGACAAATTACAAAAAAAGTACTAATGTGTTTCTTACCCCTGTTTTACAGGTGATGCACAGGAAGATTCCCTTCAGTCGTGAACACTGGGAAGCCCGTTAGCTGTGCCCAAGGTCTCACTTTCAGTAGTATCTAACAACTGAGTAAGAGATGTGAAAGAAAGGAAGCTTGTTACTCTTTTGGAAAATCAATAGACCCCATGCTGAATAACTTGTCTTCATGTTTGAGCCCAGAGCCTAATCTTTACAGTCAGTTGCCTATAACCATCTAAATCCATAGTCACCAAAATACCTATTTTGTGCAGCCCAGTGCTGATTCAATAACCAGACTGGCATCAAGCTAGCATTCATGTGCCTTAGCCACACATTCAAATATTTCACTTTAAGCTCCCTAGGTCTGAAAATTGAGTCCCAGAATGAGTTCAGCTTTCCAGTGCCCCATGGCCAAGGACAGTGTTAGCTGTTAGCAGCACACAAACACAGCTACCCTGTCATTTCCAGCTCAAGCAGCCTTCAGTGGTACCTGCACTCACTCTCACTGAGTTAAACTAAAACTTAGGATGATATGGGCATGACAGCTTTCCCCCATCACCTGTGAAGCCGGCAGCTCATAACACTAGTAATTGCCTGTGTCCTTTGAGACAGAAAATGCATATGATGGCACTGCACGTGCGAATGTGTGCAGAAGTGTACAGATGCCAGTCTGGAAGTGTAATGTATCTCCCTGGTTTATTCCCTATATCCTTATCACTTGCTATCTCTATGTATCACGCACAGAGCATGTTCCAGTTCTTTGTCTTGGTCCTCAACGTATGGATCTCTTTTATTCAAAGGTACAATTTAACTTGAGAATTTCACGTTTGCAGCAGCTATTTCCCCTTGTACAGTCCTGCCCTCTGCAATGAATACGTGGTGTTAATTACCGGGAATTGCAGCTCTTGAATTCATGAGATAATTGATAATACCTGCATGCAGAAAATCCCCATCATGATGTTTTAAAGATTCAGTTAATTAGCCCTGTGTCTGGGAGATCAGGCATTAACTGTTTGCCTTAGGACTCCTCCTTCAGGCTTTTTCACAAACCTCTGTTATTTAGCTTTTAGGGGTGATTAGTAGAGAGAAAGCCAAGGGAGGAAGACTGTGCGTGAGATGTTGTCGCAAGGGAATAAGGAGCCCTTTGTCCTGTCATGAACTATCCTAACAAAACATTCAAATCGGATTTAATCACTGCAGTGTTCTGCTTACATTGCTCTTAGGGTTAGATACCCCCATAAATCATGCATAGCTTGGAGACTAGGGTGTCTTAAAGTTGTTCACAGCTGATTCTCCACTGCACATAGCAGATCGAGATCACTTACTGTTTTCCATGAGCTTTTTGGTGCAGGCACTCGGGCTCCTGTCTTTCATTCTCAAAAACCTAGCAAACCACAGAAAATAGGTCAAGAGTACTTGCCTTATGAGCTCTGGTTTGGGTGAAGCGTGCTAGCAGCTAAAAGCAGAATAATTTTGTTACTGATCTTATAGTTCATGTTTGATTACATACTAGTAGGGGGGAAAGAAATGATCATCACTTTTTTTATGTTACAAGGAATCAAAATCAATTTTCTTTCAGATTTTTTTTTTTGCACTAGATATTCTGCCTAAAGATGGGTTTAATCAATTTTTTAAACAAACAAGACTGCTTCAAGTATACTGATACCCAGTGATTAGTTTTGAGCTTTTAATGATACAGCTATCAGTCATGAAATTCCCATCATCACACTAATGTGCTTCAGCCATGGCCTGGGGAATAAGTCTAAGGAACTACTTTGTAGTTTCATTTCTTCTGTGATAGTTACAGAGAGTTTTTGAGGTGGAATATATGAAGTAAACACCACCCCAAGAATTGTATTGAAATTATTAAGTTTCTTTCCAGATCTACAATCGAACAGCCACAATACAACACAATGAGCAGAACAGTAATGGCTCATGGCTGCACTTGAGCTGGTCTTTTCAAAGCAAAATGCTCAATACTGAATTCTTGAGAAATGTGATTTGCCAGCCATGGAAAACTGGCCATGACCCAGCACTCACAAGAGTCAATGCCCTCGAGTGTGAATTGTGAAGATTTTGCAAAAAACTGCAAATCACTTCATAACGACCACAAAATTCAGCCTGGGCCCACTCTTGCCTTTCAGAACGCATTTCTGCATACAGTTCCTGCAGAGACCTCCTTTTTCTCTTCAGATATTTGCTCATGAATAAAAGTACAACAAAAAGTGAACAAAGTAATTAAAACTAATCACTGGTACAAACCAACTGTTTCAATTATACAACTCTGTTAAAAAAGGTTCCATATCTAAATATGTAAAAAGTAAAAAAAAAAAAAAAAATCAAATTGCATCATCTGAAAGATATAGGTCAATGCAGAAATAGTAATATTTAATCTAGAAGAAGAATTAATTTCCTGCTGAAGTCATGGACAATTTTTCTACACGAGACATGTAGCGCTATGTCCTAGCAAAACAATTACTTCAATTGTTTTCTTAATGATTAATATTGTTGTGGCATATTCTTTTACATGTTATAGAAATAAAACTATTTTCCAGCTCTCCCAGACTGTAGCATTCCCCAGCGCAGGTTTTCAGCATTGACCATTCCATCACGTATTTGTATACAGAACTACTGCAGCCGAAAGTATTTTTTCCGGTAATCCAAATTGGCAAAGTTTGATTTGGACTGCAAATGTAGCAATTATATATGCAAAGTGGCTAAACATTAAAAAATTATTAGATAAACCAGATACAAGGTTGTCCCAGCACACAAATCAGACCAAAATATTTTTAAATCATAAGTTATGTATGCAGTCAGAAAATGAAAATATAGCCAAATTGGATAAATTGTCCTCCCCCCAGGAACATCAGTGAAACTAGAGCAATGTAGTCTAACTGAAGACCTGTCCTACATACCACATACATAAAAACAATCCCAAATGTAATTGAAATCATTTTGGAACTAGCACCATTCGTTTTCCTGTTAGGCTGAACTGCTCATGAGCCTTCCTTCATTTACAGCATCTTGAGACTTGTTTAGCACCATTGACTTCAATGGTGTAACTCTTGATTTATGATGGTTTAACATGTAAAATTTAGTAATTAGCGTTAGAGTATTTGTTAAAATACTAGTGGCATCTGTACGCATTATGGTAACTGCAAAGGCAGATGGGAAGATTTCATCTGGTAGGAGCAGAATCAAGCCCAGCCTTTCTTTAAAAATATTTTTAACTTAGCTTAGCTCCATTGACTTCATCAGAGTTGTTCCTTAAGGACATGAGACAACATGAACAGAGAAATGGGCTTTATACATTATGCTGCCAGCCCACAGAGCAATATTTATTCTATGTTCTTTATACCTGAATTCATAATTTGCACTGAGGTAATTCAGAGAGCTGAAGCACTTCTCATGGGAAACAGTGCAGCTCCACTGGCTTGAGACAAGACACTGAGCCTGAGCTCCAAAGATGGGCACTTTTATAAATTTGAAAGTGATGGGTTTTACTAGCAGCAGAAATTAATAAATACCCATTTCTTCTCTTCCCTCCCTCTCCCAAAATCAATTTAAAAGTTGAGCTCCATTTTCCATCCAGTAACAAAAGACTAGTATTCTGTATTATACACTCCCGCTCATATTATGAATGGCATGTCACATATTGCAAGGCTACACCTGCAAGGGAAAGAATGGAGGTTGATACAATCTACCCCAGGTTCTGCAATGTCAGGACACTTATCAGTCTGTAAAATGCAAGGGCAAGATTTAGGGTTTATTGAAAAAAAAGGAAGAGGAAAAAAAAATAAAAGAATACTGAATGAATAGATATTTTGCAGACTTGTCTGAAGGTTTATGAGGATGAAAATAAGAGCATGACATTGTTATTGGGAACATGCATGGGTCTTGACATGCACAAATCTCATATTGTGGACATCAGTGAATTACATTCCCTAGTCTGCACAAGGCTTTGCAGTTGGGATTTTTTATGAAGGTTCAAAGCCAACATCTCATAACACCTTATGGAGTGCTGAGAATATAAGGCTGTGCCCACTGATGGAGAAACTGGAGTCTGAAGAGACAAAGACCAAGGAACTTTTTTTTCTTTTTTTTTTTAGCTGACTCCATGTCTCACTTGAGGAGTGAAACAGCTTAGAGACAGGCTACTACCTTTCAGCTTTTTTTTCTAACTTGAGTAGAGCAGTTTAAATTGGGGAATGAGAGTCATGATATTTTTCTGGAAATAGCCTAAAAGTTCAACCCAAAAGTTGTATGTCGGCATGATCTGATCCTGACTGTTCTTACTGGTTGTTGAGTCTCCAACATTCTCTTTACTTCTGAGACCTGTGTTCTGGGTCTACAATTTGCTGCAATCACATACATGCAAACCAGTCAAAGCCCATATATAGCAGGGAAACCAATAGACACACATCATCTCCTCCCAGAAACCTCTCCAGACTGAGTTCTTCCAATTATCTTTAATGGAAGCATTTTCTATTATAGCTAGAAGTCTCAGACAAGCATTGTCTGCCATTAAGAATGAAATTCCCAGCAGAAACACTCATTTTCTCCTCCAGGCTCCTACCAGCCAAGCATGGAAATCAATAAATTCTGAAAATAAAAAGGAAAAACACTAGGTAGAGTTCTGAATCTGGAAAGGAACGAGCACCAGAAATTCCCATGAGCTCTACCAAGCTCTTCACATCAGAGTTGCTTGTACTCCAGATACTGTCATCATGGCCAAGAGTGTTAAAACTGATGCCAATGAATAACTGAGTAGATCCTAACCTTGCCTGAACTGCCCACAAAATGTGCCCACTTGCTGCTGCAGAGTGTCCACCCAGGACATTCGCAAGCCTTTCATGCACAGATCTGGCAGCCGATACCCAATGCTTTATCCAACCTTGCAACCACTTAAGGATTTCAGATTCATGCTCCACTACAAGGCTGTCTTGCTCTTAATTAGCATAAAAGGAAAAACACATGTGGCTAGTGCCCAGGGAAGATAAATAGTGCTTGCTAACCTACTTCCTTTAAGGGATCCTACCTGAAAAACAGCCAGTGAATGAGAGGAAACACGCTGCTATTCTCTTTCAAGCCATCTGGGTTCTTTAGAATATCTGCTCTTAAGAACTCACTGCTCTCCACGGCGCTCTATTTATCTGTTTGACCAGGTAGAATATATATACTCTACCATTCACATAGCCATTTTAATAGCAGAATGTAATTCCTCAGAACTAGAAAAATGAAAGTGAAAGGTCTATGAATTATTACGAACCCACTCAATCTCTGGTCAGGCAGCAGTGCCCTGAACTGTAAAGGCTTTTTTCTTGTGTTTAAGTTACCATGGAAGATGAAATAGTCACACAGATGTACTGGCCAGTAGAAACTGGTATTGCTAGCTGTGTATCATCTGTAAATACTTTTTTTTTTTTCTGATTTATAACCTATCTCCACTTCATAAATGAAAAAAAAAAAAAAAACCCAAACAACCCCCAAATCCCGAAATGGTTTGGTATTTTTCTGTTTTTAAGCACAAACTTTCTCAGTTGAAGTTTTCTTTTTCCAAAATAATATTCAAGATGTTAAAGTTATTTTGTGAGAATGCATCAGATTATGCATTGTACTGCTGTGTGAAAATAAAACTCATTTCTGTTACAGTGAAGTTGTTTTCTGTTAAATTAATATCTCCCAATACATCTTGGCTCTAGACCATATTGCTTTGCAGCTTTGCTGTCTTTCTCAAGGATTACTGTAAGGCTTGGCATGTAAACTAAACATTGACTGATTGTCTCCTCTACAGCAAAGCCCATTTTCTAATCGCTGATGCACCGAAGTTTTTAACAGGTTGATTTTTGTAATTGACCATAGGATGTTGCATGTGAGTACGTAGGAAGAAAATGTTAAGGCAAAGAGGGAAGGATGCTTTAGAGGAGAAGACACCAAACTGAGTGTCAGGAGTCCTAGACCCACCCATGGGCTCAGTCAGGGACATCCCGGGTGACACTGAGGCACCCTAGGGCAGTGCAGTACAGAAAACATCCGCTATGGACCGTGCAGTCCTTAAATGTGTCCAAAGAGAGACTAAGGGATTAAGCACTGCTGCACTTACTAGTTCACAACAAATAGTGTGGGAAAAAGATCCCACTGTCAGGAGATGGGCCACATGCTTCTCAGCAGAGCTGGGCAGACATCTGCTTCATACACAGGTGCTGCAGGGAGAGGCCCTGAGGTTTCTGGTGCACATTCCCTGCTGTGCCTCCAGCCCATCCTGTGCACGCAGGGGAGCAAAGGAACATGCTCTTCAAGGGCACTTCACAGAATGACAGAATGGTTGAGGTTGGAAGGGACCTCTGGAGGTGATCCTGTCCAACCCCCCTGCCCAAGTGGAGTCAAGCAGCTCAAGCAGGATCACCCAGGACAAGTTGCCCAGGACCATGCCCATATGGCTTTTGATTATCTGCAAGGATGGAAATGTCCTTTTCCCCAGGTGTCTCTCTCTTCAGCTGCTGTTAGACATGTGCTGAGGATCTAGTTACCAGGAGCTACCTATCATCTAGTGAAACAACTGGTTGCGTCATTTATTTTACGGTATATACCAGGAGAGCATGAAAGGTACTGCAAAGATCAGCTGCACTAATTCTTAACCATCAAGAAAGCCCTTACAGATCTCTGGTTGCTCCACCGCATTGAACAGCCAGACCAGGCTGAAGGGCTGTGAGATGGTTTCCTGGCCCTCAGGATTGCAAAAACTACAGCTGGCACTTTCTGCTAATAATGAGGCACACAGGGACAGGATCCCAAATATCTCAAACACACCACACAAGTCATGGACAACATCTGCTTTCCTTCCAGTGTGAAATGGTTGCCCATCACCCCAAGGAACCACTTTAAAATAACAAAACTACACTCAGTGCCTTCCCATTGAAAATCAGGGAAGCAAGAAAGTTTTAAATCCTGTGCAAAATGACTGAAACCATTGGAAAAGGTGGACAGATTTTGCCATATCTGCTAAGTACGTAAGTAGAAGCTAGGCTAGGGGAGGTCTACTCCAATTTCTCAAGGCACCCTTTTCATTGTCAGACTTCACAGAGAGAAATGTGTGATAATTTTACCTTGTTTGATTAAAACATTTGCATTATAACTTGTTTGGGGTTAAAAAAGTATTAGGAACTTAATACTTCACATTGGTTTTGGTCTGTGAATTTTTGAATCATCTAGAGAATATGAGCTCCTTGATGAAAAGTACTATTTTGTGTTATGAACCAGAAAATAATGGCCTATCAGACTATAGAAAGTGGTCTAAAGCATCTATCTTTAATCTTCTTGTGTAAGTGTTCTAGACACTGTAATTTCCAATAACAATAATGGAATAAATACCTCATTAACCCCTTTAAAGCTTCCAACACCATGACAATATCTAAATGAACTGCCAGTGGAACAGGCATTGTTCAGTAAGACAGCAGACCAGAAAGTTAATATTGAGCTATATCCCAATGAAGTAACTGAAATGTATTCTCATACTCAACAACCTGATGGCTTATATATTGTCATGAAATACATAAAGAAAAATTTTGAAGAGGAGTCTTCTAAATTCATAAATCACATCACATTTCAAATCAGCTTTGAAACAAGAGATAAAACAGCACTTACTAAATTTTGGAAGGGAACGTTTGCTTAGAATTTAACTCACAGAAGGGCCACTGCTTGAACTTCATATTTACACATTTCTGATCCATAAACCTATTGATATTACACTATTCTCATCATAAATTAGTGTTCTGACAGACTAATACACATTGCTGAGCTGAATGTCATAGATATTTATTGAATAGGAAGTAAAAGTGTAATATCTAGTATGAGCAGAATATTCACATAACAATAAAAAGTATAGATTTGGCTTCAGGGAACAATTCACAGTGCCTGAATGCATCAGAAAGGAAAATAGAGAACTTGTGCAAAAAATATGAAGATTTAATTATTAGGTATGAGCTTGTGGTGGAAGTGTGCAGATCAAAATCAAAGCCTGTGGGTGAAAAAATTAGGACTATATTATTCAGGACACTGGACATTCTATTGACTTGAACACCATGGTAATAGCCACTGAGGTAAATGCACCGCAAAAGAGAAATAGAGAACAAGGAAAATAAAGCAAAGAGAAAGAGTTCTGCTTTGCATGCAGGTGGGGAGAACATAATATCAACGATGAATTCTAGCACACAGCTCTGAGAAAAGCATTTTACCCTATAAAAGGGTGATCGATAGATTCCCTTGAAGGAAATATCAAATAATTCTCAACAAAATTCAGGCTGAGATTTTCAAAAGTACCTGAAAGAATAAGATACCCAATTCTCAATAAAATGCATGTGTTTTAAACACACGTAACTCTACAAGGCTTTGCAAATTCTATCTTAAATCAAATCAATTTTTTAAACAGCAGCTACTGGTACATTATAATCTTGCTCAACCTATGGCACTCTGAATTGCAAAAGCACTTTAAGTGCCCATGTGAAGTAAAAAAGCTTAAAAGCTTTAGGAGCACAGGGACCTGGGCTAAAAAACAGGCTTTCTAAGTGCAGCTGAAAAGTAGTCAGAAAAAAAGATCAACACCTCCAAACCAGAATTCTGATGTGAAAACTTAGACCTTAGAGAAGCAAACAGGACAGTGAAACACTGCAATAAAATTTTAAGGACCACATAGCTAATCCTCCTGAGACCAAGGCCTCACCTGAACCCGGATGTATTAGCGTGAGCCCTTTCCATGTGAACTCAGGAAGGAATTTCCTTTTTCTTGCCAGGGTCTCTGTTGGTGAGATATCTTGGAAGGATCTGTGGCTGTGTGTTACTAACTGCGACACTATGAAGAGTGACCTGGAATTGCACCGCGCAACCTCCTGCACCTTGGGCAAGATAGCAAGATGTACAGCACAAACAATTTAGCTCATCTTTCAAAACACTGAGCGTGGGAAGCATTAGCTTCCACCGTTTCACCATAATCACAAAGGTAATTGGTCACTTGTTTGGACTTACTTATATTTAGATAGAAGCGCAACAGCGCACAAAGTTGTACTTCATGGTCTCTTCCATTGTTTGCATGGATCAGATTTTCCTGCTGCTCATCGCATCCTGATGCAACTGTGTTAACTTCAGGGAAACAAGGAAGATACTCCGCCCATAGAAATCAGCTTATGTCAATCAAGTCTTGAAATAGATTTGAAATTTAGAATACATTTTTGAATTCATGGCATTTTAGGACCTTTGTCCAGGTGGTATGCCACTGTCTGCACTATAGCCAGCTCTGAAATGCTCTTGAGTTAGCAGCAAAGTAGAGATCCCAAAGGACGAGTTTAAGTTATAAACTTCAGAATCTATGACATTGTTGCCCAAAAAACCCCCCAGTACTACATATCTCCCTTGATGCCTTGCTCTTGAGCAGCAAGTAAATCTCTCTTTGAAGCACTTCTATTTTTAACCTCTTAGAGACTGTGAAGCAATGGTTACAGTGCCTGTGTTTGAGAAATGAGATTGTTACCGGAGGATGAATTAAAAACATCATTGTGAAGGGATTCAGTCCAGAGCTGTTTGTTTTCTGCTAGATACTTCTATCATCAAATTCTTTTAAATTGCTTTGAGAAGCTGCACAGCAGAGTTATGCAGGTATTGAACTGAACAGCATGGCAACAGGTTTCTATGCTTTTTTCTCATTTTCAGTGGTCAGGTGCTGTTGCTCAATCCATTGCTGGGTATGACAAAAATGGCTTGTTAGACAGTCAGAAATCAGATCACCTCCCCCCCAGCCATAATAAAAAGCAACATGCAATGCAGAGGATCTTTAGAAGCAATAGAACAGAAGAGACCAGAGCTGCTCTCCTTCTACCACCTCCCTGAAGCTGGGGGTATCTCTGCCTCTGATGGAGTCAGACACATCTTTGGACATTGTTCACGCTTTCCTCAGACAGCTGACTCATTAAATCATCTCAAAACTCATACTGAAATGGACCAAATTGTGCCAAATGGCTGATGTTTTCACTAAAATGCCTTCTAGCGCACAGCACCAGGGCTGTGGCCAGCTCTCTTGTGCGCTCTCATCTCTTGCTGGGTCTCTCCTGAAGCACCAGCAACCAAAGGGAGGCCAGGGACAGAACAGGGCCCTGGCCTTTTCCATGCCCTCAAAATATTGAGGCAGCCTGATTGCCCCAGCACTCTGCACAGAGCCTGGGGTTCATCATGATAGAATCATAGAATTGTTTAGGCTGGGAAAGACCTTTAAGATCATCCAGTCCAACCATTAACCTAACACTACCAAGCCCACCACTAAACCAGTTAAGGGTAGAGTGATAATTTCATGTTTCCTGGCTTGGTGGCTGGATTATTTTTTAATGAAAGTAAAACTAGGAATCATGAAGGTTGGAAAGGACCTCTAAGATCATCATTCCAATCATCAACCCAACACCACCATGCCCACTAAACCATGTCCCAAAGTGCCACGTCTAGCTGTTTTTTGAACACCTCCAGGGATGGGGACTCCACCACCTCTCTGGGCAGCCTGTTCCAATGCTTGACAAACCTTTCAGGGAAGACATTTTTCCTAATATCCAACCTAAACCTTCCCTGACACAGCTTGATCCCATTTCCTCTCATCCTATCGCTAGCTACTTGGGAGAAGAGACTAACACCCACCTCACTACACCCTCCTTTCAGGTAGTTGTAGAGAGCGATAAGGTCTCCCCTCAGCCTCCTCTTCTCCAGGCTAAACAACCCCAGTTCCCTCAGCCGCTCCTCATAAGGCCTGTGCTCCAGACCCTTCACCAGCTTCGTTGCCCTTCTCTGGACACGCTCCAGCACCTCAAGGTCTTTCTTGTATTGAGGGGCCCAAAACGGGACACAGTATTCGAGGTGTGGCCTCACCAGTGCTGAGTACAGGGAGCGATCCCTGCCCTCCTCCTGCTGGCCACACTATTCCTGATACAAGCCAGGATGCTGTTGGTCTTCTGGGCCACCTGGGCACACTGCTGGCTCCTGTTCAGCTGGCTGTTGACCAACACCCCCAGGTCCTTTTCCACCAGGCAGCTTTCCAGCCACTCTTCCCCAAGCCTGTAGCGTTGCATAGGGTTGTTGTGACCCAAGTGCAGGACCCAGCACTTGGCCTTGCTGAACCTCATACAACTGGCATCAGCCCATTGTTCCAGCCTGTCCAGATCCCTCTGCAGGGCCATCCTACCCTCCAGCAGATCGACACTCCCACCCAGCTTGGTGTCATCTGCAAACTTACTGAGGGCACACTCAATCCTTTCATCCAGATCATTGATGAAGATATTAAACAAGACTGGCCCCAAAGCTGAGTCCTGGGGAACACCACTTGTGAACGGTCGCCAACTGGATTTAACTCCGTTTACCACAACTCTCTGGGCTCGGCCACCCAGCCACTTTTTTCCCCAGCAAAGAGTACACCCATCCAAGCCATGAGCCGCCAGCTTCCTTAGGAGAATGCTGTGGGAGACGGTGTCAAAGGCTTTACTGAAGTCCAGGAAGATAATGAAGAGGGAAGTTCAAATACTCAATGTCTCCTATAGGGACCAACCTGGGTGTAAGGCTTTACACCAACTTCTAGACAGAGATAATTTCTACCATACTTCTCAAACCAGAAAAACTGCCATCGAGTGTTTTTAGTTCCTTTGAACAGGAATTTTTTACCACATTTTTGTGGTCATGACTCATTAGCATGCAGACCCACTTGCACCCCTGCTATGATGAAGCTCACCTGCAGACATATAGAATCATACAATCTTTTAGGTTGGAAAAGACCTTTAAGATCATCAAGTCCGACCATTAACCTAACACTACCAAGTCCACCACTAAACCAATTAATATCTGCACAGGCCCTGCTGCCAGCACAACAGCGAATAAAGCACATGTAGATGACATGGCAG
Source organism: Pelecanus crispus (assembly GCF_030463565.1). Lineage (NCBI taxonomy): Eukaryota > Metazoa > Chordata > Aves > Pelecaniformes > Pelecanidae > Pelecanus > Pelecanus crispus. The sequence continues at coordinate 79,280,612 of NC_134646.1, forward strand.
CACAGACAACCATGTTGCAAAGCTGGTGTTTTCTCTTTTCCCTCCTCCTCCGCCTTTCATCTTCACTTGTATCGCTGGGGAAGAACTTTCTTCTTTTGGACACAACTTGATTTTTCTAGATATTGGGATACAGCAGAAACTCAAAGCCTGTGCACTAATTCACTGGCAGTCCAGTTCCCAATACCTGCCGATTCCCTTGAAATTTCCTGCCTTTTCTAGCACCTTGGCACTGAGGTCTTAGTCAGGGGCATAGGCAACATTTAATAATAACAGATGAAGTTCAGCTGGAGGAACATGGATCCAGCTTGCTCAGCTGTTTGACTGCAAATGCCTTGCTAGGTCTGTTCTCTCTTCTATAGGGCCATATTGAGACTCAGGGAAATCATGTTTACCCAAGGATTGCCCTGATCCTGCAAACAGAAGCTCAAGTATGAAACTGTGCAAACAGTCCCCTCTGTGACCCACACCCTGGTGTGGGATACAGGTCTGGGCCAGAGGACCTATTTGCAGGATTTGAACCATGCTTTGCAGTGTTAGATGAGGCAGGGCAGTTCCCAGACTTAATTATTTGTATTAGATATACTTTTTGCCCAAATTCTGTGACCTGGTCAATAAGCAATTAGTATTTTATGACAAAGTGCAAGTGGCAGCGTTAATAGCAGTTTGTAGCTACATGCACACATGAGAGCCGAGAATAATTTTTATGACTCCAGTAGAAGTGCATGTAACAAACAGAAGTCAATTTTTATGACCATAATGATTGTATCCTCTCAATGCCTGTAGAAAATAGCTTTACGCAAATCAGTTAATTAGTATCCAAGTGCACTTGCTCACAGACTGTTCAGCTGTTCCATGCAATACTTGGAGAAGCTTTCAAAAGAGAAGTTTAATACATTTTTCAAAAAAAAAAAAATGAGTAGCCACTCAAAATCTAAAACATAAAGTTCTAGTCTAAAGTACACTTTAAAATAGTGTTTTACAATTTTGTAAGTCATTAGTTCTAAAATTTATACCACCAGACTTCTTTAAAACAGACTTTTAAACTTGAAGATGATAAAAATGCATTTGGTTATTGCAGTGACACCAAGTACTTCCACTGAAAATTTCAAACGCTCTGGATTTGAGTATTAACATTTATATTACCTCCATCTTGCCCTTTCAGAATTGCATTCAAAACAAATGAGCTAACACTCCTTACAGCAGTGTTATCATATTCTGTTCTTTATTATTTCTCTTGCTAAATGTTTTCTTTCCCAAGACTCTCAAACTGATTTAATACCCTTCCTACTTAGCCTTTACCTTATGCACAGAAGTACAAGTCTTTTGCATCAATTTAAAGCCAAAGTGATGAATGGAATTTAATGATCTTTTTTGTACAGTTCTGTATAACACTAAACAATGGCCAATGCATTCATTCATGATTAGTTTTTTGCCTTGTTTTTAATTAGCTTCCTATCTGGAGGGGCGGTGTGAAAAATTGCACCCTGGGCCTTACTACATCTTTCTTTTATAAAATGTATGTACAACAAATAAAAAGCACATTTTAACCTACCTGCTACCTATTACGTTAAATGTCATTACTACTAAAGACTGGCAGCTCAGCTAACAAACGCCCTCATTATTTTATTCCAGCTCTACTTTGGGTATAGTCAATCAAATCACACTTGATTTATGTCAGATGCTAACAAAATACAGTATAAATAGAGCCATTGAGTACAATTCAGTGATTCTGTGTTTATTCAGCTCTAAGCTATGAAGCTAAAGTGGATACCATTTATAACAGAGACATGCATTCTTCATGGCCATAAGAGTTAGCAGGCCATAGCTAGAGCACTTTTAAGGCTGAGAGAATATAAAGTGTTCCTATGAGCGGACTCAATTTTTTTTTAAGTATACAAATTAATAACTTATATAAAGATAGAAAACACTATCATGACTATATATCATTTTTCTCTTTTGATTGGGAAAGTTGTTTGATGGATTTAAAATAACCTAATTTGCAATGTAGGCCTCATTATTAATGGTCAGTGATTTTAGTACTTTCCAAAGGTGACTTTCTACAAGAAATGGCTTTTAGGAGTATGTCTACATTACACTTTCAGTCACACAGGTTACTGAGAGTTTTTTTGTGCTTTGTCTTGACAATTCTCTACATCCGGGCTATTGACCTGGAGAAGCCCAGTTTGGTTGTGGAAAATTACAGAAACCCAACTGTGTTCACTGAGTGATGGAAGAGCCATGAACAATATTTGCTGCATGTCAGCTGGAAGCCCTTCCCAGAGAGTTCAGCACACCAATTCCTCTCCTCACTGCTCTCTACTTTCAACAATTGTTTCTACTCAACAGCTATAAGCTGATATATATTATACAGGAAAGACTGAGGCAGACAAGACTGCACTTCTCAGTACAACCCCAGTTTTCCTAGAAAGGGAGATACTTTAAATCTAGATTTTCAAGTTTATGATGGATGTGTTGAAGTGAATAGTTTGCAAATGGCAGCTATGCACAGAAGAAAGGATAAGAATGTTCTTCTTGGATACACTCCAAATTGTGCATTTGGGTAAATCCAGAAACACGGTTTATTAGAAAAAAAGGAAGTGGGAATAGTTTGATGATAAACATTTTAAAAAGTATTTCTGGTAAAAATGCTATTGTGTCATGCACAGAAGGGACCAAACCCACGTCTCTTGTGTTTGATAATGTTTTCCCAGGATTATCATGCAAAGGTCAGCTAATGACAGCAGACACTGCCACTGGTTCTCACCAGTGTTTCTGGTCCTGAGAGCATCCAAAAACCAAAATCCACAATGACTGGACTGAGGTGCTTTCCATGAGTTCTTAACAGCATGAGGACATTACGAGATAGACAGAACTGGATGGTTTTGCCAGCTGATTGACCATGTATCCTTACTGTGTGGCCTAGAGAGCAAATTATTTGCGGCACACTTTTTGCGGGGAAATATATAGGTGAATGTTATTCATTCATTGGCTCGTTCCACTTTAACCCCTATCTTTCCCCTTTGCTCAGAGCCACAGCCACAAATGCTACTTAGATTGCAGCACATCTGGTGTTTTGAAATGGCACTATACATGCCCAGCATCGTTATGGAAAATGTCTTTTAAACACATGTTGCCTAGATGACAATCAAAACTGACAATCTCCCCAGCAATCTTGCAAATAAACTTTAATAACAACATTAAAGTTTCCATTGCACCATTTGAAAAGCAAAACAATGTTACAATCAACAAATTAAGACTCTCATCAAGTGAAAAAAGCAACGAAAACCCGGCCACAGTTTGTTAAAGCAGCGCAGTAACAGAGGAAGTCGTGGGAAAACAACTTCTCTCCCTTATAGTTCACTGGTAGGTTGAAATGCTTCAGCACTATGCAGCACCAGAGCCTGGAGTTTCCAGAAGAGACCAAACCTGCAATGTATTGGCAGAGTAAAAACAAAAAGGAAAAAAAAGTTGATTACATAGATTCCAGCCTGTGGCAGCAGCGCGTATGGAATACAAACGCTACAGACTAGCAACGTTTAATTTGAAAATATCAGCCAGGAGAGGGAGGAACGGACATTTCCAGCTTATTTGGAGCAAAGACAATGAGTTCTTCCACTCAAGAACCACTGGGAATGAGCAGGTGCCAGGCATGTGGGCTAGAAATGAAGATTATGAGGAAGAGGATGGAGCTTTTATTTTTGTTTCTTTACTTCTCCAAGGGCTGACCTGTTAAAATAATGGCAACACAGCATTGAAACAATCCTAGGTCTCTGTCAGACAAATCACGGCTCAACGTATTTTCTCTCAGTTACATCAGAAAGTATGAACTTGCAACCTTGGCCCCAGCTTGTTTAATGGCACACTGACAGGGCAAGAATAATTCACAGGTTGAGCTAATCAAAGGTGAAAAGGGAGAATCAGTAAATGTCGTATCCTTTTGCCACTTTCATCAATCCGACTAACTGAATTTGAGCTAAAGCTTGGCAAATTTTCTGCAAAGGGAAATTAATATGTAACACATCTGAGGCCTGGTGCTGGCCAGCAAAATTGGAAAGCCTGCGTTATATCAGAGGGCGTTTATTGAGGGAGAGAATGGCCAAAGCTGAGATAATCAGAAAGAAGCTCCTGCGTGTCTCTCTCCTCTGATAGCACTGTGACCCTCCCAGCCCTGCACCTGAGTAGAAATCCCTCTACTTTTCAATTTTTCCCCATCAGGAATATATTCTGTTGCCCACACATGATTGAATCAATTCAATTACCTTGGAAAAGTTTATACATATTCAGGCCATGAAGACGCTCAGGATAGAAAGAGAGGAAAAGAGACAAAGAAATCCGTATTTACCCAATAATAAGTTTCATTTGGAGAAGGTTTGAAAACAATTCTCCCTCGCATTTGTCCCTGTCAGATCACATTATTCACAAATGAAGTTTACAAAATATCAATTCAATTTCAATAAGGGAGCCTGAATCCCAACACACGAGGGCTGAATTTACGAAATCATAACACTTGAGGGGACCCTGGTGGCTTCCAAATATTTTCCAGTCAGAGGTAATCAAAAGCAGACGGCTGAATACTAATACATTCAATTTCACCCCTTTTGTTCGCATCTGTTCCCTTATAATACTATTTTCTACACTTCCAAATCACTGATGATGGCAGTTTGGAGAAAAAAAAAAAGGTGTGTGTGGGGGAATCATATAGCTCAAATATTTTTGTGAAAACACGCTCCAATATGTCCAATTAATCAATTCACTGATGAGAAAACCAGTGAGCTGTATCATGGAAAGGAAAAAATCATGATGTTCCCCCAATGCCATCCCAGATTGCTTTCTAAGCACATTCTTAGCACAGAGTATGCCCCAGAACTAGCTGCTGGCATTAAAATTGAGACAATAAAATGAGACAATAAATGTTTCCTCATCAGTCCATCCTCAGCTACTGCCCCAGTAAGGAGAAACAGAAGGAAGACTAGCAAAGCACTAGGTCCAGGAAAGTATCCAATGCTTTCAGCTCCTGGTCTCCTAAGCTCAGTCAAAAGCTCATGTTTTCTTGAATTGGCACTGGATTGGGATCTTAGTGATAATATAACACAGGTTCCTCAGAAGAAATTACATATTCATAGTGTCTGCTGCATCAAAGTTTCCTCTAGAATTTTGTGGAATAGCTTCCACCACACTTCCTTAAGCTAAGTACTCAGTAATCAAAAAATGTTCCATGGACATGGGAAAATACAGTATTTCATGATCTGCCCCTAGTACTAAGAATTGCAGATGTAACACGAATTACAATTTTAATAAACCAGCAAGTGCTAATCAAAATCCAGAGCACACCACTCCATCCTTCACTGACAGGTGGTCAGCATGCTGTGGAAAATAAGCAATTTTCTAACCAACTTCACAGAAGTTCAGGAGAGAAGTGGTTTCCAGATCATCTAATCTCTTCTGTATTTCTCTGCTAATTAAGTGTCATACAGACATCTGTCATACAGATATCCTGTAACTGTCCCAAAACAATGTTAGATTCTTTTGTCTCTATTCCTCAAAACCAAGAATGCACAGAACAAGCAGGAACCCAGACAAGAGTCCAAAAATGATGCAGGGTTGACTTGCTGTGTCTAGCGTCCAAATCATTCCCCATGCCACAAAGACTACAGATCTTCAGACACTCCTTCCAATTAGGTCTGCAAGGAAATTTCTCAGCTAAAGTGACTCCAGCCAAACATAATCATCTATGCCACCGCAGAGTACTGGTCTATCTGCTTTGCGTCATGTCTCCTTCAACATTCAGTCTCTGGTGCTTTAGAAGATAGACAAACAATAAAAAAATACTGCTATAGAAGCAAAGTTGTGCATTGATTAAATTCATCAATGAGGTCGCAGCTGACTAGTTGTGAAGCTGATAAACCTGCATGATCTCACCAGGGAACTGCAAGAGTTATGATCAAGTCCAGGGTCCATCAGGACAAGGACCAAAAAGGATGACTGTAATTGCATGACCTAGCTTGCTGCTTCTGCATGTACATGGGCCAAAATAAAGCACATGGGCCATCTAAAAAGCCAGATGAAAGCAACTGTCTAGCCTCAAGATGCAACAGCCATGATGATCCCATACTGATTTCTCCTGCATTTAATTCTTCACAGCTAGGACATTGCATACTGAATTTCTCTGAGTTCCCAGTCACTGGACTTCACCAAACCCTGGCCACCAAGGCTGGAGAGTCCCTACTATCAACAGTCCTCTAATGTGTTCTGGGACAGCAGTAAACACAAAGTCTGTAGGGCTTAAAGAGAAAGTCAGTCACAAACATATCAGTTGACAGTATCTGGCTGTGCACCTCTCAGTGATGAATCCACTGAAACCTATTCCTGGTAAAGAAAGCTTCCTATTGGGTTTGGAACAACATCAGACCTCCCTACAGCCCCTTCAGCAACATCAAAGAGTCTCTGCTCTCAACCACGTTTCCCTATTGTATCCCTCTATTAACGTTTCACCTACAGCTGATTGAACTGAAGGTGCATGTATGCAATGCCAAGAAAAATAATAATAAAATAATAATACAGGAGCTACAAGGTATTATCTGAAGTTTGAATAGGACCATAGCTACCTACAGGTGTACGATTGAGTCTATCTGAAGATGAAGACAGCTGTGAGATTCATTGATGCCTTACTCAACTGAAAAATGAATTCTGCCACATTCATGGAACACAAACAAACTGGCCCTGACTGCACAAAAACTGCACTGATGGATTATTCTTACCTGTAAGGTTTTCTTGAAATGGGAGTCAGAGCTTAATATTTGAGAAGCAAAAAGATGCCTGAGGAATGCTACCAGCTGAAGTTGCTTCCAGAAGGTAGTCAATCCTGTGTCAACACAGGAAAGTAATTCTGAAGAGAAGACAAAAGCAATGAGATTGGCCCAGAGCAAGAAGACCAGAAATTCCTGAAGTTCCTCCACAATGTCACTGTCTCTTCAGGATAAAGGGGGTTTTTAACCTCACCTTCTTGTGGCAGAGAATAAAATATATGCGACGTGACATAATAGCATGCATTCATGTGCATGGTCATTTACAGTTGTGTGTACATGTGAGAACACCCAAATTATGTGTTAAGCACAATAAATTACTCAAATTACTTGAAAAAAAGTTTCATTTACAACTACAGCATGCTACTGAAAAATACAGTGCAAATTGCTGAGCATGAAATTTTACTTTTAAGCTTATTGCATTACAAAAATCTTCACAGACTTCTTTCCCAATTTGCTTTTTACTGGCTCTACATGGAAAGATATTCGGTGTATTAGCCCCATGCTGTTATAAAAATGGTTTTATACTTTGTGAAATTATGCCAGGACAAAACCAAATAGCTCAGCTTAATTTAACATTTACACGTTATTGTGAACTATCAAACCAATACTTGCAAAAAAAATATTATATTAAAATGGGGGTTAATCTAACAATTTACAAACCATACCATTTTAAAAACATAGCAATTGTTGTTCTTAGCTCTGTCAAGACCACATGCTGTGCAGACACCTATTAAGGAATCCAAGCTTTTCTTAATGTATTAGAAGAGTGAAAATGTGTAATTGGAAAAGAAAGTGAAAAGTCCCTACAAAAGGATTTGGCATGGACATATCCCTCAACAGATTATTGTTATCAGTTTCACCACATAAACTAACAACAGTGTCCAAGTCTACATTTTTTCTAGTATATTAGGAGAAAACAAGCATTTAATGGTATTTGGAGAACATTTAAACCTCATCATTATATTCTAAAATTGATCTTGGTGTTTCTGCTTCTTGCAACAACCTGCTACACTGATTCTGTGAAATGCTAAAGCTAGTTCCTCTGGGAAGCCAAAAGAGACACAGCAGAAACTGTGGATCATTTTGCTGTCCTGGTTCACCACATGTTCCCCAGCAGACAAGTAATGAAATGAGACAGATAAGTTGAGGTTGGGACCATTTTGTACAAATTATCCCTAGGAGCAATGGGCTGAAGTGTCAGCTTTGAAGGTGAAGCTCTGGGAGATACAGAGAAAAGATAAAGTCCCTGGGTTTTTTGCAGTTGCTGTTCTTTCATCAAAGAACATGACATACTCCCTTTCCCACATTCACAACCGTAGGAATGCACAAGTAAATTACTTATCACCCTTCATATACTATGTATTATTTGTGACTGTTGGCAGAGTAACTGCTCCAGATACATAGTCTACCCACCCCACCAACAGAAGCCATCTGACAGTCAAGCATCTCATCCAGACAGATCTAGAATTTTGCTCTATGGGAAGGAGAAAAGAAGGCACTTTGGGAGGGCAGCTCCTTCCATCCTAAGATAAGATTTCTTAAGCAAGTTATGTTTAGATATTTGTCTCAGGTTGGGATGTGTCTTCCTCCACAAATGCCCCTACTTGACACAGCAGCTCCAGGCTGCTTAGGAGAACTACGACAGTGACCTTTCATTCACGAACATGTGCTCATTTAGTTTAAGCTGTGATGATCTGTCTAAACTTGTCTTTCCTGGCTCTTTCCAAATTTCGTGTTGAACCTTTGGGAGCAGCACATTTCACAGGGTTGAACACAAGAGCATGAATCACCCAAGTTTAGCTTAAAGTATTTTGAGAATGACTGTTTCTGTAGACACAGTCTATATTTTCAATTTGCAATCAAATGTCTCACCTGGGAAGTCTCACAAAGGTGCTGCTTTTTACTTTGAATATTTCATACAGCTTCCACAGCAATACTCCCTGTATTATGTAACTGAGATTTTAATATGAATAAATCTGTGATGGGGTAACAAAGCCAATACAAAAAGTTGCAAACAGACAGTTTTTGAGGAAAAAGCAGTCCTTCTGTACCAGATGCTTGCCTGCAGTGTGGAAGGAATAATTCATTTCAGAAGCCACAACCAAAGTTGACCACAAGCTTAGAGCAGCAGGTGGTCTGCAGAGACCACCTAAGAAAGCAGAGCTGGATTCCTTTATTCTGGAATCCTTTATTCTGGACCACAGACCCTAAGCTATTCCCCATAATTGGGAATAAATTCTTAAAGATACTCTATACTGTTACTTTTATTTTAAGAGATAAGAAAATTTGACTCATTTATTTTAAATTATGAAAAGTCAATATACAACACTGTATTCTTTCAAATCTCCCTACTGCATCATCCAAGTCCCTCAGTTCTGGCAAAGAAAAAAACATCCATAACATTAGCTTTAGTTTTGCTGATCATTTCACTTTCAAACACACAGTGCTGGAATGTTTGAACTGCTGATTCTGCAAGAAGATTTTTAAAATGTAAAAATATCTGCTGCCATTGTAAATTGAGAGAGAAAAATCTCCTAAACCCTAAAATATTTTGACCTGCTTCAAGGATTGAAGTACTTATTTTTACAAAGTCTAAATTTGGAAATATAAATGAAACCTTGATTTCTGATCAAAACAAATTTTAAAGCTGAGTTTGAAGCTCAGGCAAAGAAGCTGCTTTGCCTGGATTTATCCTAAACATTGTATTCTCTTTTCTTTCCCTAAGTTTTCCCAATTTTTGATTCAGATACTTTTTCACCAGCTGCAGACTTTTTCACCAGCTGCATAGTTATGCCCAGTCTGCACAGAATAAAACAAGTTAAATAAGAAAAATATTATGAACTATTTATTCACCTCAATCTCTTGAACCAACCTGAGGTTTGGAATCAGCATTGAAACACAAGCAAACAAACCCACCGCACTGATAACCCTCAAGAAAGCACTGCACGTTCAAGTTCATTCTAGTAATCTTTTTTTCCCACTTTTGCCAATGTTAATTCTGTGCATTGAAAACTATCCTGGTGCTTCAAAGCACCCCTTCATGATGCTGTGCTGATTCTCCCTATTAAAGTGGTTAAAAAGCCCTTCTCCAAAATGGTTTTCTACATGAGGAAGGTAACCTGCAGTTGATTCATGAAGCAGATAAACCCTTACATGCTGAAGAGTCCGGAGTGGTTTGAATGCATTTCACTTTGGAACAACAATAGATATGCATCTAGAGGTTTGCATGTTAGGGAGTCTGAAATTCAGTCAGAACTTTTGCATAGTTCTGGAATTCATTTCTTTATCAGCTCAAAAACTTAAAGGATGAAGAAAGAGTCAAGGCCATAAGACATGTAAAATTCTAACAAGCTTATGGAGACTAAGTATGATAAGTGACCTTCCATACCTCTATCGCTTGTTGTTCTCTTTATCTGTATTTTACACTGTCTTTAATGTTGGGAGAGAATCTCATGCACAGGACTGAATTCATGTGGAGGGGCTACTGCTTTATATAAAACCAGGAACATGCTGAAGCAAGTCCAGGCCCTGGAGACTATGTTTACCCCTAAAGAGGCTGCAATTTCTTCATGTGTCTCCTCCTCCTCCTCCTCCTGCTCCCTGGTACAACCACTGGTAAAGCATTGCAAAAATATTTCAGTGTAAATATATTCAAATTACTTATTGCATATTGCACAGAAAGCCAGGGAGCCTCAGTGGGTGACCCAGTGCTTGAACAGTCATTCTTTGCTGCCTTTTCTCTTATGTGTAAGACTGCTGTATTTGCTCTGAAAACTTTAGTAACTGGCATGCTATTCTTTTGACATATTGATCTTAGGACCAAAGCATGCTGTAAAATGAGATGATCATAATGGGATTTAAAGTTATTACATGCAAAGCTGTAGTAACATATAGTAAGTTCCTGACATTTTCATTTACCAGTGAAAAATCACATACCTACAGTAGATACACTGTTAAAAAAAAACTGGAAAAGATCTTCAGGGCCTGGCACCTATATTTTGCAGGTAGGTTTACAAAATTATTATAAGTAAACTTTTATGGGAGGGGGGAAGAAATAACAAGACATTCTATTAATGGAACAGCAGTTTCACCAAAGGCATAATGTAATCAAAGATATAATAAATGTCACTAAAAATTAAAGGACCTTATTCTGCTTTATACTATTGCTGTTTTAAATGACACTGGCAATATAAGACAACCTACTGCCCCAACCCACCTAGAAATAAAATAATAATAAATAAAGCCCCCTTTAAACTACATTCATTGTAAGAAGGTCTTTGTGTAAAGGAAAACTACACCCCAAAATAGAAAAGTCAACTAAAAAACCCCAAGCAATGATACTGGAACAATGACACTGGTCAAAGACGAGCCTTTGGAAGAAAAAAAGGTGTTGGGCCAACACACTGCATCTGTAAGCAGGAAGTGTTAGGAAAAGAGAGGGAGCCGTTAATTGCCAATTCAGCTCCTGGTTCTGTTTTTAACAGTTGTGCAGGGAATGAAAATGAAATCTGTGTGAGAGAATCTAAGGAAAATAGAAGAGAAAAAAAGTAAAAACAGAAAGAAAAAAATATCTAATTGATTTAAGGCAAAAAAGCGAATCATGCAAGGTCTAACCATTCCCAGACAAGAAGATCAAGGAGGGATGTGGCTCCAGGGCAAAAGAACATAATACATTACAAAACAATTGTAACATAAAAGCTAGAATTGCCCTTAGACCAAAAGGTGAGAATTTGTCCGCCAAAGGATCTTACTAGTCCAGATTGAAATGTTCTAGGACCAGACATATGAGCAAGGAATCCAAAATACTAAGATCCATGGGATCTCAGGCAGGGAAACACTGAGGGCTGAAGGTCAGAATCCACAAAAAAGCATAATCTGGGATAGCACACCCTATGGCAAACATCGCAAAAGTGTTGCATGCGTTCGTAATCTGCATTTCTTGCATATATTTACCAAGTACCAGTGATGTGAACTCAGCATGATAAGAGGTGACTGACCACTAGCTCGGATCAATTCATCATCGCTGCAGCAGCAGGTGAGGCAGACTATCACCTAAAAAGCAAGTGGAACTTTTTATTATGTTTAGCCCAGATACAAGTGCATGAGCCAGCATCTGATAAGAAAGGATGACATTAGCAGAGAAAGAAAAGCCATTGGCGATTAGAAAAAATTAAAAAGAACCAAGACTGCTGGTACTGTTAAAATCTGCCACTGAGGCTAAGGACTTGCAGATAGAAAATAAAAAAGTATGGCAAAGCAAAAGCCACATTATGAATAGAAATTCCAGAAGTTATTGTCTCACAAAAGGAGCAATTAAGAGCACCTTTGATGGAAAGAAAGGCTGTCTTAGGAGAGAAGGGATTTATATCCCAGCCCAGGAACTGTCATCCCAGCTAAGTCCGGATGAGGAAGGATGGATCAGCTAACAGTTCTTACAAAGCAGGTCAGGCACCAACTGGACCAAAGAGGTTGTCCAACAAACAGACAATTAACTTAGAAGATTAAAAAAATCATCGCCATGACATGGCACAAACCTAACAAATTGCCTGTGGTGGGACGCATCTCCAAAGGAATCTGCAGGTCCACATGAACATGGAGAATATCCCAGAGAAACTGCTTATAAAGATTTTAAATTCTGGGCTATATCAGCATTGATTTTTCAATGTTACTACCATAATATCTTTTTTGGAAAAGAAGATATGGTGAATTACATCTTAAATTCTGGAATGACTGGGACAAATTTTTATGTTGTAAGAAATCTCATATTATACGACGGCATTTAGTTAGGGCTTACACTCCAAAGTCAGACCCCTCTCAGGCAGCTGAGCTTTGGAAAGTTACTGAACACAATGATAACCCATCAGCACCTGCATGGACAGCCGGCACTATGGAGAGATGGACTAAATTGGGATCCAACTAGACAACCCTTTTGCTTCTGTACTTGGCCTCTATTTTGTGAGCCTATGGAAATGTACAAAAACTGAGACAGCATCTACACCCAAGGAGTTCAACACAATGGGGCCTCTGGAAGAGACTCAAGGAGATCTCCAGAGCCCAGTGCAATGCCGTGTAGACCCATCAAGTAAGGTCTAGGTGTTTCATGAAACATTCTTTTGAAGTTATGCAAGCACTCCTATGTCCTAGATATTGGTAATTTTGCCTCAAACTTCAAAGCAATTCTGGAAATGCTCAGCATTGCAATCATAAAAAAGAGTTACTACTCTGTCATATGTATCCCAACAGCAGCGTTAATAGACTTGCCTGTGAGCTTTGAGGATTATGGTCTAGGTGAGCAGTCAAAAATGTGCATCATAACACAAAATCAACAGTTGCCTTGCCAGCAGTCTTAGCAGAGTGATCAAGATGACAGAGATGAATTCTTCCTCTCATGCAAAGAGATGGAAACTGTATATCAGAGTTGACACACAGAGGCATGATCCAATCCTGCAGTTTGCATTGCTTGAACTATGCCTATTTTTTTGGCTAAATGGAATTTAGTGCCCAGAGCTATCAATACAGTTTTCATTGGCATGTGCCACCTGAATCCAAGCCCAGAAAATCAGCCAGAAGCTTATGAGCCTGCAGTCAGTCAGACAACATAAAGACAAAGAAAGTAAAAATCCATTACGACTTCTAATCAAATAATACAGGGAGAACAAAAAATAACTTAATAGATCAGTTCTCTAAACTTTTTTAACCAAGTGTTTCATGAATATTTGGAACTGCCTTGGATATTTGTTGACAAATTCAAGATAATCCCATCTTGGTCTCATAATTGAGTCTTCCTGCACCCCTGAAGCTATTGGAAAGAAAGGTATGATGGTAACCAGAGGCCACATCCTTTTTACACTCCTCTCATTCTTCAGGTGGCATTTTAGAAGTTAGCAATAATAACTGAAACACAGTAAATATATTAATTTTGCACACTTACCAGCTGAACCTGTTGTTTGTTGATTATGACTACTATATCAATCCTGGATCAGTATCCCACACTCCCAAGCAAAGTTCCTGCTTCATATGGTTTCCATCTTTCTTCTTCTGATTTGATATCTGCTTTGGATACTTTCCTTCTGGATTAGTGTTCCTGTCCTGCTTTCAGCTGGGATAGAGTTAATTTTCTTCCTAGTAGCTGGTGTAGTACTGTGTTTTGGATTTAGTAGGAGAAGAATGTTGATAACACGCTGATGTTTTAGTTGTTGCTAAGTACTGCTTATGCCAGTCAAGGACTTTTCAGCTTCCCATGCTCTGCCAGGTGCACAAGAAACTGGGAGGGGGCACAGCCAGGACAACTGACCAAAGGGCTATTCCATACCATATGGCGTCATGCTCAGTATATAAGTTGCAAGAAGCTGGCTGGGGGGCAGCGACCACTGCTCAGGAACTGGCTGGGTATTAGTCAGCGGGTGGTGAGTAATGGCATTGTGCATCACTTGCTTTGTATAGTATTATTACTATTATTATTATATTGTTATTATTATTATTACTATTTTGCTTTATTTTATTTCAATTATTAAACTGTTTGTATCTCAACCCAGGAGTTTTCTCACTCTTGCTCCTCCAATTCTCTCCCCCATCCCATCGGGGCAGGGGCAGTGAGTGAGCAGCTGCATGGTGCTTAGTTGCTGGCTGGGGTTAAACCACGACAGTCCCATTATGCATTTTTCAAGACTGTATCTCATTTGCTAATTTCCTGTCATATTTCTAATATCTCCTGTAAGTATACCCATGTCCCTCCAGGTTTTCACAACTCCTTACAACTTAGGTTACTTCCCCTTCTGGGTCATTAAAGGTGATATTAGTACTGAAGAAAGCATTCCTGCTCAAGAAAGTGTCTTCATGTGTGTTTAAGTGCTGTTGAAGTCAATAGGATGTAAACAGCTCCCTTAAAGGTAAACACAAGGAAGGGCTTCCTTAGCAAGGACCTGTATCATGTGCTGAGTGCCACAGTACTCAATTACACTACTACCAGCAGCATTACACATGTTCACTGTCACTATCCTTTATGCTCCAACAGATATTTCTCTATCCACATCATTCATTTTAAGTCAGGATGGAATGATTTTTGTGGATACTACTACATGAGACTACATCAAATGCATCGCTGACCTACAACTACCTCACGATCATTGCAGTCCACTCACCCTATTCTTCTGCAGTGCCATGAATGCAATATTTTGTGCACCTCAGTGGGACTACAGACATGAATAAAGTTAAAGAGGAGCACATACTTTTGGCCTGGTTTCCAGCCAGAAAACAAATTATTCTGTTGAGATGTTACCAAATGGCAAATTCCACGTTTATTCTTTTTATGTCTTCTGTTATACTTGCTTTTCCACATTTGCCTGGTTCATGCAAAGTTTTCCAAGTTATCTTAAAATTAACAATCAATTTTTAGTAGCCTTAATAGCATAAAATTTGATAATACTCTAAATAGGATCCAGAATTTGTCATCTTGACTCCCTACACAACAGTTCCATAAATCTGTACTACACTGAGCTATACTAACATATATGTACTCAGTAATTCTTTGCTTCTCTTTACCAATGCTTTGAACACCGTCCTTTCCACTTTCTGTTTCTCCAGCTTCATTTATTCTATTTTTTGATTTTTGAAAAGCGTTCAGTATCTCAGCTATTTTCAGCTGGGATAATCCAACACACTTCTCATTTGCATGTAAAGTGCAGTCAATGCGAATTGATCAAAACCAAATTAACAGCAATTGGTTCCAATATTTTCCCTGTTTACACATTAGCTTGCTACCTTTAACATATAGACGTATTGAATTCAGCTTAGCAACCTGAGCATGAATGCTGTGGCCTTTAAAGAGAAACTTATCTGTAATTAAAATCATGCACAAGTTTTAGTGGGAATCTGTTTACTACCTAGAAAGAAAGCTGATTCTAAAAATGAGTAGAATTTAGCTTAGTAGTTCATGTTTTTAATTCTCAATTAAATCCCCTAAAATTATGGGGAGTTAGCTTTATTAAGCTTCAGATTATATGAAGGTTATGTCTAGTTCTGGGTGGGTTTTCGAAAAAAAAAATCAAAGGGTACCCTTCCTTTCCACAACACCATTGAATTCTTTTTTTAAGATATCACTGCAAACTGATAATAAGTTAACACACTTATGAACATTTTTTGCAAAACTCATATAATAAATATGCATTGAAACTACAAGCATGCAGTACAAATCATCTGGCACAGTGTTCAGATGACAAGTAATAAGGGCTTTAGAATAAAAACCAACGCACATATACAGTGGTTGCTATAAGGAAATGATTTATCCTATAGTGTATATTGAATTGCTTATTATAATTTAGAATGGTAATTGCTATGGCTTCACTATGCTGTTTAATTGCTACGGTACACTGATATATACCACGGAAGACACTGCAGTTACCGTTGTCGCTATATAACAGTATTTGCATAATCTACACTGTAGTTTATTCTTATAGTAGATAATGCAGTATATGCAGGAATCAAATTGTTTCTCACCATATTGATTGCAATTAAGGACACAAATATGAATACAAAGATAAGGCTTTTTTCAAGGTATATATCACAAGACAGTTGCAAAATTCAAGTTTAAGTCATTACAGTGGTAGTCTTTCTAGGAAAATAATTATAGAAATGCAGCTACTGAGATGTTTGTAGCGCAAGTGTAAGACAGAACTCTGGATTTTTGTGCAAAGATCTCTATTTTCCAGGCCAGATCTTTCTCAAAAGCACCTGCAGTTAAATCAACCTAACCACTCTGGTCTGACAAAGAGCAGGATTTGAACAAATTAATCGCCACAGCTGACAAGCACATACCCTTCCCAACACTGCATGATGTTGTAATGCCTGGATGGGAACTGGCTGAGGCTGTGGTCTATGGTAGAGGTCTCTACACTGATGAAATGGCAGTAGGGTCATATGAGAAACAAACTTTGATGATACCTCGGCTCCCAGTGTGTTAACTCGCTGTTGAGCCCTGCCTCCCACTCTGGCAGGATCTGGTGATGCCTCAGAAATCAAGCTTCCTCCATCTGTCCCTAGCCACAGGTTCCCCTAGTGAAATTCGGCCGCTTAGAATTGAGTGCACCCCTGCACACGTTCCCAGGCCAGAAGGCAGAAGCATATTACTGCAGAAAAAAGCCATCACAGGAAGTTTTCCAATGCCAAAGATCACCCTGACAATTATAGCAGAGGTATCCCCACTGCCCTTAGGTACTGAGATAGCCTACAAGGAGTTGAACTTGTGTCCAAGAGAGTTGGGGCCAAATTGCAGTGAGCTGTGTAGCTCACGATCAACCTTTTCATTTGCTTCTGAAACCACATGTGCCTGTGGGGCAATATAAAGACTACAAGTATATTATGCCACCAGAAGAAGCGTCACCACATATTGAAGATGCCATTTTCTTTATTCCTTGTTTCTTTGCCTTAAAAATGCACTGAAAAGCTAAGAAAGGAATTATGGCTGGCCTGACTCATGAGTGTTTCAGGGAACAAACAAAAGTCGTGGATCATAGACACCAGCTATGCTAAAATGTTTGAACAGATGACATATTTTGATGGATTTGTTCCTATTTTTGTGGGTGAAAGTAAGCAGTGCAATTTACTTTGATTTGGGAGATTTGCTGTTTGGTATTCCCATGGATTCTGACAACACAGCTAATTTCTGAAACTAATGGCAAATTAGCTGAAATTTTGTCTTCAAATTTGGCAATTCATTATTCTTCCATTTAAAAAAAAAAAGCCAGTACATCCAGTCTAGAGTTAGAAAGAAAATCACATCACATGGCTCAGACAACCTCAGTAATGAATTGTCAAAGCAGGGGATAAGGCTTGGCAAAAATGTTTGGCAAATATTTGCAAACAACTACTAACCACTCCCTGAATTAAAAAGTCAGAGTTGGTATACTGGATTTAAATAATTAGCACAGCTCTATTGCTAAAATAAGGGACTGCAAAAAGTTGTTAGGACAACTCGCTGTAAGAGCAAGTCCCACTTCACTTCGTGGACTTCTGTAGTTTCAAGAAGCAATTGATGGCAGGGGACATTGATGTACGATAAATGTAGCATGCAATCACTCTGATTGTTTGTGATCATGACATTTTACAAACACTGCTTCTCTGTCATTTTCTAAAGTATTTTTTTAGAGGGTTGTGACAGAGGTAAAAGAAATAAAAAAGAACAAAACAGGGAGAAATGTCACCCTGTCTCCCTAGACAAGCCAGATTGAAAAATTGAAAAGAAACTGGCTTGGATGAGATAGATTCATAGCACTGACACCATACCAGCAAAATCTGAATTAGATTTTGAGATTATTAAAGTAATAAAACCACAGATTCTTTTCACAGGAGTTTACATTGTACTATCTATATACTATATTGAGGCTTGTGGTTAGAGCAAGAGCTTGCTGAATATTTTTTGACTCTGCTACTGACATACTGTGTGACCTTGAGGTTCAGACCCCCACTTGCCAGATGGGGATAATAATCTTAACCTATTTTGCAGCTGAGTAGATGAAATCTCTGAGAGCTCTCTTTAAATGCCTGCAGGCAATAATTAATGTTCCTTACACTTCATTGTTTTTCTTATTTTGTAATGGGAATTAAATAAGCTTTAAACTTTTTTTAAAAAGTTTCCCTGCACTGACCGCAACCCACGCTCAGCACAAGCATTGCATTTGCAGATGGGGGAATGGAGGTGAACCCAATTCAATCACCCTTTCACTCCTTCAGCCACATAAGCAAGGTCAGACCATAGATTCAGCCCATGTGCTTGCAGGCAGGGGCTCAGGTAATATCTGAACATTTCCTTTTTTCACATGTGTCTAACAATGTCTTTCAGGCTTTCCATCCAGCTAAAACTCTCATCCAAGCCTTGTTGTCTCTTCACTTGACTATTCCATGCTCTTTTTCCCTTCATGTTGGCCATTGCCCATTAGGAAGACCTACTGTCTGATGATAGTCACCCCTTTCTCTTCCACTCATATTATGCCTAACAGCAACTTTTTCAACTTTAAAGATTTCTTTTACTTAGCTCCCTCTGTCAAACATGTCTAGCGCCCTATTGCAATACCATCCCTTGGTTTTCCTCAGCCAGGAGTCTAAGCCATTATCAGCTTCTCCTCCAAAAAACATCACTCTCTTCCCTCACTCTTGATACTGTGCAGATGAGATACACAGAGAAAATGATGAAGATGGTCCCTACCTTTTATTTTCCATCAAATCTTCATTCAAAAGAAGGTTTACTGTAGTGCCTTTAAACCCAGACCACTACAGAGGCAGGCAGTGTGTGAACTATTCCCTTTTCAGCTGAAATTTTCCCTTTTTGCCTGCTTCTCCCATAAATAAAAAAGCCCATACTCTATATCCAGAGCTAACAAGGTTGAGCTAGTTTTTCCCTTCAACCACTTCATTTTGTTTGTAACTTTTAAATGCTCAGGACAGAGACAGCTTCTTGTTCACCTTGTTTGTATTTGCAATACTCATATGACATCTCAAGCCCCATTTAATGCTCTAGAAGCCATCACAGTCTGAATATTTACCACCCAAAATAAAACAAAATTAAAACCTGAAGACTCTCTAATTTTCATTGCTCTGAAGAAATGGAAAGAGCAATCATACAAGAACAGCATAATGCAAATTTCATTAGGGTCACACCACAGAGGGAAGAGAACTGCTTGAGCGCAGAAATTACCCTGGCTCAGAATACATGGATATAAACTGATCAACCATAATTTTTATCTGGAAATTATAAAAAGGTTTCTAATTAGTGAATTGATGAAGTTCAGGAATGCCCCTCCAGTAGGTGAGTTTCAGTAGGGGAGTTGGGAACAGGAAACCTAAGTGGTTTCAACTGAATTTTGATCAATTATAAGGGCCATCCAGTGTGCCCATGTGAGGAGTGAGTGGCCCAGCAGATCTCCTCCAGTCCCTTGTCCCTACTTTGAACATTATTTCTGCTTCAGCAGTCAAAAGTGTTCATAATAACTGGTAATCAATAGACCAACCTGCAGCTCAAAGCAGAAGTATATTCTCCATGATACATTGATGGGTTTTAAAGTTTTTCTGCCAAAAAAACCCTTCTTGTTTAATGTATCATACTATCCCACACTTATTTCAACAATGCTAAATGTCATGATTTACATACAACATATA
The DNA here is from genome assembly GCF_030463565.1 of Pelecanus crispus. Lineage (NCBI taxonomy): Eukaryota > Metazoa > Chordata > Aves > Pelecaniformes > Pelecanidae > Pelecanus > Pelecanus crispus. The sequence goes on from NC_134646.1 coordinate 79,300,567, forward strand.
AACATACATACAACAGATAAACATGTGTACAACAGATAAACATACATACAACTTAGAAAGTTGTTTCAGCTACCAGCCCTGCAAACACCCTGAACTCTGAGATTCAAACACTTTATTTGATATATCTGGTCAGGACCAATAACAGTTCCAAAGCCAGCAGACATCTACAGTGATACCTGACTCCACTCTTTCTAGGAGTTGCTTTTGCAATGTCCTAGAGAAATAACAGCAGCTCAGCCTAATAGATTTGAATATAATAAACAATTCCTCTGACCATCTGAAGGAAGTCAACAGAGATGCTTTCACACCTACTTACCACTCCTTTGGCTTCAGGGAAGATTCTGAATCCAGCTCATGCATATGCCAGGCATCCATGGTGGGACCTTTGCTTTCCTATACATCCATGCAGCTATGGTACTATACACCTACAGGAAACATTACCAATAACATTATAAGGTTCCACCAAAAGTGAGCCAGACAATCTACACTAGAAATTTTCAACAATATAACAAAAAAGTCCCTGTTTTTGTACACAAAGCCCCAGTGTAGATGCAGTTATACTGATAGAATACTATATATCCCCTGGGGTGCACCATAAGCTATGCTGGTAAAAACACACATGAATAGAGCAGCAAACTTCTTGTAGCATAGACTAGACTGAAGAAAGAGTAACAGAGACCCTGTCTGTGAAAAACTGGGTAAGGTGGCTCCAGCTGCAGTAATGGAGGGTCAAATGTACAGACCGATTCTCAGTGACTCATTCCTAAGGTTATAACTTAGAACAAGAGACATTTTAAAAACCTTTGAAAACTGTCATTTCCTACGGGTAGGAGATTCTTCTTGTGTTACCAAAACACAGACCATATCAGAGCTATATTTAAAAACAAAAAAAAAACAAGTCTTCTCAGCTGAAACTTCAGTACATTTTTATTGACAGGTTTTTTTATTACCATCTGCCATTGTATTATGTAAATGAGCTAATATGGGTTCAAAATTCCCAGACAGTTCTTTGTTTAATTAGGAGGAACCAAATTTTGTAAAAACTATTTCTAGAGCTTGTTTGTGGGAAATCTATTTTATTGGTCTTTGAATAGAGTTATTCAAGTAATATACTCAAGCAGCAATTGACAATAGCTCATAGTCACCTTGAATTCACTGTGCAGGAATAAGTGCAATGTCAAATCTTATTTTTTTGCATATTAAGCACCCTGGTAATTTCACATAGTTGCAGGGGGGCAAGTAGACAGTTTTAAGAGAATGTAAAGTTAAGCTACATCTGTTTCAGCTCTTTGGCCAAACCCTGAACGTGAGCAGCTCTGCGAATATAAGAAGACAGGGACCATTCTGAACTTCAGAAGGACCACCACTAGCTGTGATGTGAACTCTGTGCAATAACTGAAGCTGGTTCCAATATCTTCCATGCCACTGCTGGTAAAGTTTCTGCTCCCAGACAACCTGCTGCAGATCTGAAGGAAAGCCCTTGACTTCTTCGGACAGCGGCAGATTTACACTGTTCTGGGTAAAAACAGGATTTGGCTCCTGAGGGGTTGCTGCCTCTCACTTTTGGTCAGCTTGTGCCACTCTGCGCTACCTTCTGCAGAACAAAAGTGGAAACGCTGCAAAACTCCTATCATGTGTTTTTGACTGTCACCCAACTGGTTTCTTGTGTAACCATGGTTTTAGTAATTTTGGGCTAGAATTCTAATCTGAACGTGCTTTTCTACCTACAGAAATACTTGGGATAATGGCTGATTGCCATTTTTTCATACTCTCAACTCAAAATGATACTTGTCAAAAAACAGTATGCAATAGTCACTGTTGGATCTGTCATCACACGAGAAAACAAATAGACTGTGTGACTTACCTGACTTACTAGACAGCATCCATAGCAAGCAGTGAATAAACAATATCCAAAGATGTAGCTGAAGCCCAGAGATAGTGGATGACCTAATAGCTTGTGCTTTTCCTGGATGAAGGTGTTTGCAAATAGTTCATTAAACAGAAACATTAAAAATTCAGACTTTGTCAGATCACTTCAGCCCTGCAAACACAAGGCATCTAAGTACTGTTGAGGATCTGGGTCTGAACACTTTTCCCAAGGTCATACACAAAGTCTGTAGCAGTATGAGGAATTAAACCCATGCTGTCCACATTCAAGACAAATACCGTAACAACTGAACCATCCTCCCTCTGTAAAAGGAATGTACAACAGGAGTCCCTATTTCCAGATAATACAGGGTGTCACCCTCTGATACACGAGAATATTTACACTTGGGGAAAAAAGAAATCAACAGTTCTTTTGTTTTAACCTTTGTTTTGATCTTGAAGCTTCAATCCAACATTTGCAGTCTCCAGAATGAAAACAGTAAATTGACATGTCATATAGCTTACAAAATGAGGAGTGTTATCAAAGGCAGGCTGTGTAACTAGACCTTGTTCGGTGCACAAGTACAATTCATATTGTTCTCACCTATTACCAGAGCTTGAATACGTAAAATATGAACCATTCCACAATCTGCATGCTCATTTATATTACCTTTATGTGAAACTTAGGAAATAAAAAATGTTCCATTTCCCCTTCAAGTGTAGCACTCCATGTTACACAGTCCTGCTAGTTATCGTGGTGAGACTAGGCTTTGCCACATACTGTGTAAAGGAAAAGTGGACATTTATCCTTTGGGTGTTTGAGTTTAAAAGTGAGGCTGAACCTTCCAAAAAGAAAAGTGATTACATTTTCTGAGATTTATGACACTACTTGTTCCTCAATTTCATGCAAGTTTAAGCTGAGTTTAAGCATATAACATTTTCTAGTTGACAGAGGAGGGACTGTGGTTCCAAATAAAACATTAGCGTAAGGTAGAAGCATTTTGCAGGTTTTCAAACTGAAGGAAGGTGTAAAGTAGAGGTGTTGGCTGAGTTTTGCTCCAAGTTTCCCAAACTCCAGGTTCAAAGCAAAACTTGAGGATAATCTCAGGCAAAAGATAGCAGATTTTTTGGCATAAAATTCTTGCAGAGGAAAGCAATTAAGACTTTTTTTAAATGGTGTTGGAAGGATCTCCACTTAACTGCTTACAGCCTCTGCCATGTGACTCGAGTTGAAATAAAACCAAGTCCTTATTCCTGTCTTGCATTTAATTGTCCTTCTTCTCCTCTAATCCCTTCTTCTTTGTGGTCTCCCAGACGCCTTCTTTATTCTCATCCTGCTTGACTGCACCATCGCTCTCCTCATGTCTTGCTGCTCTTATGGGATCCCCTTTCACAACTGCTCCAATTTGCAGCACTCTCTCCGCTGCAGGAATCTCAGACACATCTCCCTTTACTTGCAGAACTTCTGCTCAGTTCAGTGTTTCTGCCTTCCTTTTTTCCTTTCCCTCATTCCTGATTCTCAACTCATCTGATGCCATTTTCCTTGGGCCAATTTAAATCATGGCAATTGCTAGCTCTGCTTCTCTGCCTGTTCTTACTCTTTCGTAACTTCTAATCCCAGTCTCTGGCTGCAGTGTTATCACATTTCTTTGTATTTTAGCCTTCATAGAGACAGCCATGACAGAGTTCCCTTTCTTTGCAGAAGCCTAGCAAATATAATACTGTTACCACGAACAGAGTTTCAGCCTTCTCTGCTTCAGGCCAAAAACATCAATTAATTCACTTGTTCCTTACAGACATGTATTCTCGCACTGTTCTTGAAATAAAATACTGCAAACTGGAGTACCATACTACCACTGGGACCTTACCAGTACCAGGCAGAGAAAAATGTATGATCTCCTTTATCAAGTACTGTCTTCTTTTCATTCAAGGTTTTCCTTTGACTGTGTTTCTCAAAGCCTTTCTACCCCATAAATAAGTTTAAGCTCAGTTCTGCCGAAGATCAGAACTTCTTCTGGTGTCTTCACATCATTCTGGTTTTAAGCCATATATTTTACCTAGAAAGGCAGGGGTAGTTCCAGTCTCAAAAGAAGTGCACACTGAATACAATTAATTGTTTACTGTTCTACCCCAATAATCTGATGTCTTTTTGGTATTCTGATGCATGTCAACCTAGGAATTTAAAGCAAAATGAACTAGGTGGATATAACTACATGCTGAAAAAATAACACTGACTGTTTTATTTTATGAAAATAGTTTTTCAAACTTTCCACTGTGTATTGCAGTGGAAACAGAGCCAGTCCAATCTGATTTTCAGACACATGCATTTAAGCAACGCTTTAGGGGGAAAAAAAAAAAAAAAAAAGAAAATCTTTTGGCATTACCTTTAAAATCTGTGCAAAAGCTATTTTTGCTAAGGAAAGTTTCACATAGTATACAATGCCCATATGCTTTCATAGTTGGTCAAGACTCTAGGAAAGAGATTTCTTACTTTTGCTGAAAGTAAAAATGCCATGAACATTATTTGCAGGAAAATCACTAGTCCTCTAAAACTGAAAAAACAGCACTAAATTAAATTTTGATTTTTAAATTATATTGACAATTTTGTAAGCAAGATCGATTTTTAAAGTTGGCACCAAAAGGGATCCCACTTGTTTCCCTCATTTATTGACAACAGCTTTATATATTCTCATTTGCAACAGTGAAAACAGCAATTTAATTTAATCCAAAAATTCCCCAACTTCAGTAGACATTTTGTACTATTTAGATAATAATTTATTCTGAATAGTGGTCTCTCCGACACTTGATGCAATGAGGAGTGAGAATGTGCTGGGAAGCCTTTCTGAACCATTTCAAGCAGCCTTTTAAGAAGCTATCCAGCAAGGAAGATTAAACATTAGCTGATTACTGACAAGTAATTAACAATGTCAACGAAACACAGAAACTGCATTAATAATAATTATATCATCAACACGCTGATCATCTTGTAGAGAATCCCAGGGAAGAGGAGAGGTTAATTACTCACTGCTAGCAGAACAGCAGGAAGTCGACCGCAACCATGCCTCTGCATGGTGTTAACTGCCAGGCAGATAATTAATTAACATCATAATTGTAATGCAGGCAGCATGAAAATATTGAAATATTACTTCATTTCCATTCTATTACCTATCCAGCACATTCTATAACTTAGAGCCTGGAACTACAAAGATTCGTTGTGACCAGACTACTGGGTCATGTGGCTTTGACTTTATTTTCCATCAAACATCTATAATGAATGACAGACTGAGAGGTTTGGGCAGAGGACAAAGAGCCAGGGAGGATTCAGTTCTGATACAGAGTTCCCCTGTCTTGACAAGAGAAGTTCATCATGATTCAAGAAGAGTTAGACTTGTGGGTGCATGCACAGCTAATGAGAGTTAGACCGTCAACAGTTTCCTCCAAAATAAAATTAACAAAAGCTTTGGAGAAGATATTAAGTCACATACTTGAACCAAGTCCCAAACAGGACTTCAGGGAAAAGTTGTATGGTTACCTGTCATATGGACCTTGCACTCCCACGCTGAATGTCATGACCTTCAGCTCTTCTGAAGGTAATTCTGCAGATCCTTTTGTTTGAGTGCCTTCTATGAGAGTTGCTCTTCTTCCATCGCAAGGTGTTTGGCTTGAAGCAGGAATGCCTACAGTCCCTATTGTGTGGCCTACAAGATGGCACACCACATAAATGGAAGCATTGTATACAGTTCTGGTCAATCTTATCCAGGACAGACAAATTCAAACATCCTTCCTGCCAGGTTGATCAAAGGAAAGAAAATAATACTGAAGGATTTTGTTGTATGCAGGGTAGTAACGAAAGACAGAGATGAGATATGGTTGCTGGATGTTCACTGGTTGGACATTAGAAGAAAATCTCTATATGTCAGAAAGCTACTCTAAATCTCATGGTACAAACTGAGCTAATGAAACCAACCACTTGTAAAATGGAGCTCAATACACTGATTATATGACATGGGGCCAGGGAGGGTATTTGATTTAGTAAACTGAGGTCCCACAGTGTTCTCCATTCTGTTGAACAACCAGAAACACTTTTACATGCCCACCTGCCCCACTGAAAAAACATTACAGCACTTTTTCTCCAAAAATATATGTCCTATAGCCATGACCTTCTGAGACTTTAGCCTGGTGAAAATAGGCCATCTCTACAGCCATAAAAAATCCTCTTTTAAATCAGAGAGATAGGTGCAGACGATTGATTTACTAAAGCTGGTCTCATTTTCCTGGTTTGTGCCACATTCAAAAAAAAGCAGAACCAGAAAAGCATGCTGGGAAAATGATGACTCTGCAAAGTGCCTGGGGAGAATTAGAGCTGAAAGCCACCATTACCACCAAGTGAGGAAGAAGTGTTGGTAGTGGAGCAGATTTAGCTGAATAGTGCACAAGAAATCTGGCTAATATTTCCTTAAAACTGTGTGTCACAACTGATCTTCTTGAAGGTAAAGAGCAACATAAGACAAAATGTGCAAAGGCAGACTTCCTTGATCAAGAGATATTGACATCTGATCACCAGTAAATTTAAATTCCCTTTTTTAAAATATTTGAGAGCTTTAAACAGAATAGTTTTGAAAGAGGTACAGTTGACCTAAAATAAAATAAGCTTACCAGAATCAGATCCTGTTAGTTTCTTACAGAGAGTACCCTGAAAGAGTTATGGCCATCTATACTATGGACAAAATTCTCTTTATCACCCAAATGCAGTGCATTCCGTGTTTGTGCAGTTGGCTGTTTGTAAAAGGAACTGTGCAATAGCAGCTGGCAGCAGAATAGGCTGGTGGTTATGCCTAGGATGTGGTGGACACATCATGAGTTAATTCCTAGGTTTTATATAGCCTTTCTGTATATGGCCTACCTGAGGTATATACAAGACTGTCACACCATTTAGTTAACTACTTGTATAGCTCCATCTGCACCTGCAGAGCAGCAGAAGTTATACCTGAAGATAGATAAATAAGTTCATTAAGAGTTTGAAACATTTCAAGAGGGAACAAGTATTACCGTAGACAGATTTCAATTTGAACACTTCTTGAAAAGAGAAGGACAACTACTCTTGCAATTTGGCCAATATTCCCTCTCTTTGTAACAGAGGATCTAACACCCAGGGTCTGTTTGTGACCTCTCCCCTCTCACATAAATTCTTATGCAGTCACTACACTATCAATCTTTAACTCATAACCTTGACAAGCACTCTGGGACTGACAGGAGCTGCATAACACCAAGTCCTTTTCCATTCTGCCTAGGGTCAGGCCTTATTTCAGTATGCAGCTAATGAACTTCTCACTGGAGGTCATGCTTGGAGTATTAAACGGATATATTGAACATCTACCAACAACATTAAAAATAGGACAGTTAGTTCTTATTTGCATTATAATAAGTCAGGAGTAATACTACTGTCTTCTTTAGATTTTCTCCAGTGCTAGTGTAGAGTGAGAGCACTAGAAGAACCAGGTCCTTTACGGCCAGCTGCAATCATTGCTATCCTCCACAAAGTCATATCCTCATGAGTACAAATAGGACTCAGCTTACCCTGCAGACTGTAAAACTTAGGACACACCAAGTAAGGGAGTGGTGCAAAATGCAGACCATCTTCAAATTCCTGAATCATTGCTTGAATTTCACTCATAATTAATGAAGATTATTTTTACCGTGGCAAAATGATAATAAATAAATACAACACCAAAGGTCCCTTGTCGGGGTTTGAGACTCCTTATTCTATGACTAAAGAAACTAATTCAGCATTGAGAACAAAGGATAGACTTATTTTATGGCTAAATGTAGCCAAGAAATAAAAGGATTTGCAGCTGTGAGTGAAACACCTTATACCGATGCAAGAACAAAGAATATCCTTCAGCTTTCAACATTTTGCAAACATCCAAGTGAAACCAGCCTTCTGATGACTGAGTCAATGATAACCCAAACTATACAAATGGCAAAGATAGTTAACAGCTCACCTGTACATTTAGTGCTATTAGAAAAGCTACTTACGTATATTCACATCTGGGAGCCCTTCCTGGCAGTTTGTATCACAAGGTGTGCTGGGAATATCCGTAGACATCTCACTGCCCCAGTGCCATCACCTTTGGTGTGATGTCCAGCTCCCATATGTCTTTCTGTTTCCTCCCATGATAAACTGATCCATGTGTGTTTGTGTGGAAGAATTTTTTTAAAATATAATAGTTTCCTCTGGGAAATTCCATAACCTATTCCTTTCTGTACCCTTTTTAACCTTTCGACCCTCTTTCCAGCAGAAACATGGGAGTGGCAGAAACCTTGTGTTTATGTTAGAGATAAAAGAAATTATTCTTTCATACACCTGTAAATGTCACCTTCTGTATCTTTCGCATTTCTATAAGTAGAACTTTATTATGCCATATTATATAATATAAATATAAAACCAGAAAATGGGAGATGCCAGCCACTTTAGCCTGCATCACTGATGCACACAGATATATTCAAAGCAGCTCTCCCTCTTGATTCATTTAAATGGGCACCATGCTGCTGTAATGAATACTTGTATCTCAAATGATGGAGAGAAGATACATTCGTATGTACCTCATCCTACAAAGCTGAAGCAGACATGCATGAAGTGTGGTGAATTTTTAGGAGTTGCTGTCTGGATACTGTAGTCTATAATTCTTTTAAACACTACTGCTGGTTGTCTAAGGAGTTGTACGAAGTTTTAATGTGGGTTTTAAATCTGTTTTTCCTCTGTCCTTTTGTCTTTCATACATTGACTTCTTCACAGAGTCTAGGCTTGACTAGTCCTGAAGTCTTCCTTTGCTGTATTTTTTCCCTTGCATGCCCTGTATTTTACACATGTAAAATGTGGTGCCTTTTTAATACAGAGCTGAACAAATGTGGGTAAAATTGCCAGTGTAAGTCAGGTAAGCTAAATTAAAACCAATAGAGAGTGATTCCCAGAAGGAAGCACATCATAGTGTGAAGAGTTGATCTTTAACGATACAATTGCGTATTGAACATTTCAAGTAACTTCACCCAATTACATCAAAAGACACTGGTTACTGCGTTAAAGGTTTTGTTAATCTCAATAAAGAAAGGGTGGTCTGAAATGCAGCCACTAGATAATTAAAATTAGAATGCTATAGATGGCTACTAGATTGCTCATTTTATATAACGAATTGAAAGCCTAATAGAAAAACTCATAATACCAGCCCTCTTAACATTAGCAATTACCATGATTAACAATGATACTCACAACTCATTTTTCATTGAAGACTATGGGCAGAGATAAGCTTGTTTATATAGACTAGCTTTTGAACCGATGAGCTATTTATCACTTAGAAAGCCATGAAAGGACAGAACAGCACCCAGCAATTAAAACTTGCAAAGTGACCTTGTGACAGTGAAAGACCCACCCTCCTCTGAAGCAACAGTAAGGCAATTGTTTTTAAATCAGTTAGAAATGGAAAGATAATTTGTTGGTTTGTTAAATCATATATCTTGGCCTTGGAGTGACTGAAGTGCGTTGCTGCACACAGAAGGGCTTTTGTACAGATGCAGGTTTTCTAGTGTACACCACAAATCGGAGAAGTGAAGTTTTAAGAGATACTAGATCAAAAGATCAATGTGCAAAAGATCAATAATGCTTTATATTAAAACAGCAAATGAAGAAACAAGGTTTTGCATAGGTGTTTTCATAGACAAAGATCAAAGCATATGCCATGTATGTGCCTCAACCTGATACCCCAATCAATCCTCATTTTCCTGCTCTTATTTTGGGTTCCCTGTCTCCTTGCTGTAGCCCCTCATTACTCCTCCCAGACTAAGCTTTTGAGAAAGAAGTCCCTTATTTACACGTCACCAAAAAGTAATACAGCTGGGTCCTGTTACCAAGGTCTTGAGACTTTTCGTAGGTTCAGTTGAAGCACCGTGGAGTCAAGATAATGCATGTATTAAAAGAACAGGAGAATAGCACTGAAGTAAAAGGAACAGGTCTCTCTAAAGATGAAAAAAATAGATCAGACATGGCTATACTGTTCAACTCGGGTATCTGATATTTGCTAGGTATTATTTAAAGATTAGTCATTTCAGTCATGTGATATTAGATATGCTCAGAAAGAGTACAGTATAATATTAAAAGAGACTAAGAAATAGCACAAAATGATTGCAAGATATCCTAGCTGGCAATGATTCAAATAGCCATTGAGAACGGAAATAAACATTTAAGAACAGCATGCATCCACTCTAGTCTCACCACTACAGCCCTAAGGAAATAAAAGGAAAAGAAAAATTAGAAGCAGCTTTGCAAAATGACTAGTTTGAAAGAGATTATATTTATATGCTTAGCCTGCCTTTAATTCACATTCAGGAGCTACCCAGGATTTTTATTAATCAAATTAATTTACTATTCAATTAAAAAGCAAAAATGAATGTGAAAGCTCTATTATACCAGCTGCATCAGAAACACACACACCCATGTATGCATATACACTCAATTTAAAAAACAATGAACCTGTCCACAGGTAACATATGTCTCAAGACATTTTCTTTATTTACTTTGGAAAGAAATTAGATGTAAAAAATTTGCTTAGTGGAAGAATGAGAGGGAATCAGACTGCAGCCTTCAAGAGCAGATATAATAGGTTGTGCCTTTTTCATGCTTCTCCATTCTTCCGATATTAATTGATTCAGGGTGATGTGCTTCTGAATGGTGAGCACAAGCTAACTAAACATAATTAACATACACTACAATTATTTCCCCATGGCTCCTCCCATTGCTATGCTTTTTTTCAGCAGCTGATGATAATACCTACAACTGATTTATAATGCATAACTCCTTCCATCCCAGAACACCTTGCAAATTCTGGGTAAGTTTCTGAGAGGGTTACCACAGGCTGGTATGAAGGGAAAGCACGTGGCACATGTTTGTGGAGCCAAGGCTACACTGAAGGTGGTGGCAGGCCTATCATGAGTCACGTTCTGCTGCCTGGTCATCTGCTAGAATCCCTTCACACTCCCTGTGGCTGCTGCTCTTTTGGTAAAGGACGTTCTCCAAACCATGATTTCCTGGTAACCAGTGCAACACCATGTTGTGGTGATGGGAGAGACTCATCAGACTCCCCTTTCCAACACTGCCTGTCTCACCATGGGCAGATGGTCTCCCTGCTTTGCTGACAGCTTCTGAGCAGGCATCATACTATTTGACCCCTGTTGTGATCCCAGCTTATTGCAGTGTAAGTATATAAGCCTGAACATTGTTTTCCATGAGGAATATAATGGTTAATCTACTAAACGGTGTTGTCCTTCCTTGTCAGCAGATAACACATGGTCCAGCACTGTGTACTTCACACAAAACCCAGCCCAATGCTTCTGAGAACATAGCATATTTGTATGTGTGGAGCTTCGTGCAAAACCAACGGTTTCACTTCCTTGGCTTGTCTGCGCTCCTGCCAAGCCTCCTGCTTTTACTAACAGAAGAGGGATAAGGAATCATTCAGGTTGTGGGGTCTGAAGCAGAAAATGAGTCAATAATAAGCTTGGCCTTTCTCTAATACAACTGCTGGTCCAATCAAAACCATAGCCTTTTAGGTCAAGCTTATTGATTATAACTTCTTACATGTCCAGATCTTGTGGTGCCCCGTAGGCACACTTACTTGCAGGGTAGGTGAGTGTCAGTCTGTGAATTATGCCATTTGCTTTTGCACTGAAGATGTCAGGAAAGATGACAGATTCCCTCCTTTCAGGGGTCTTGAGGAAGTTCCCAGAAAGCTCTGATAACAACAAATGCAAATGCATTCACAGACTAAGGGCTGGCTACTTGAATGCATGCTTCCAAAACAGACTAGGTGGATGAAGGTCTCAGAACTGATGAATGTCTTGAAGTTTGCATGCTCCCAGACCACATTAGCAAACAGAATCTAGATTCAACCAGTGGAAAACACCTTTTGCATAAATATCTCTTCCAATAACAATTAATTTTCAAAGCCCATGCAGGTGAAACCTGCAATCCCAGTTCCAGGGCTGTGAGTCAAAAATAACTCCAGTAAAGAAATTGGAGTAATCATAAGCTCACACTTGGAGAATCTGACAGAAGATTCTGACTGAGCAGATTTCTTCTGTTGATATTGTCAGAGGAGGAGGAAGTGGAGAAGAATTTTTGGCTTGAGTTTGTTTCTTTGATAGAAGCTTACAAGCCTGGTTTGGTAAATCAGAGCTACAGAGAGGTTAGTTGGGAATTTAATCATGTTTGACACATAAATGACAGTTTCTTTAAAGGAAAGTGATACATCATCCACACTCATATATTGTGTCATACCAACAATACCAGATCCACTTTAGATATACATATCTAGGTAAATAACATTTGAAAACTTTATTTACATCCAGGTTTCTTGAAAGTGAGATGTAAAAAGGATCTGTTGCTGATACATGTCTACATCCCACCAATTAAAAAGTTCAGACAGCTTTTAGGACACAGATAACTGAATCACAGAATAACTTTGCTTTGGAAAGGGACCTTTGGAGGTCACCTGGTCCAACTCCTTGCTCAAAGCAAGGCTGGCTTTGAATTTTGAGTGGGTTGTTCAGGGCCCTGTCCAGGGAAGTTTTGATTATCTCCAAGGACAGATACTCTACAGACATTCTGAGAAACCTGTTCCAGTTTTTGATCACCATCATTGTGAACCTTATATCTAATTCAAATTTTTCTTGCTACCAATTCTGTCTGTTGCCTTTTGTCCTTTCTCTGCACACCTCTGAGAAGAGCCTTTCTCTCTGTTCTCTAGAACCCTCTTTAGGTAGCTGAAATCAGCACTAATATCCCCACTTGTCCTGGTTTCGGCTGGGATAGAGTTAATTTTCTTCCTAGCAGCAGGCACAGTGCTGTGTTATGGATTTAGTAGGAGAAGAATGTTGATAACATGCTGATGTTTTTAGTTGTTGCTGAGTACTGCTTATGCTAGTCAAGGACTTTTTCAGCTTCCCATGCTCTGCCAGGCGCACAAGAAACTGGGAGGGGGCACAGCCAGAATAGTTGATCCAAACTGACCAAAGGGCTATTCCATACCATATGACGTCATGCTCAGTATAGAAACTGGGGGGGGTTGGCCGGGGAGCAGCGACCGCTGCTCGGGAACTGTCTGGGTATCGGTCGTCGGGTGGTGAGCAATTGCATTGTGCATCACTTGCTTTGTATATTATTATTATTATATTGTTATTATTATTATTTTACTTTATTTTATTTCAATTATTAAACTGTTCTTATCTCAACCCAGGAGTGTTTCTCACTCTTACTCCTCCGATTCTCTCCCCCATCCCATCAGGGTAGGGGGAGTGAGCGAGCGGCTGCGTGGTACTGAGTTGCTGGCTGGGACTAAACCACGACACCACTCTTCTCCCAGCTGAGCAAATCCAGCTTTCTCACCCTATTTTTGTATGGCATATGCTTCGGCACGTGCTCCAGAACATCCATGAGATTGTTGAGTGTGTTCAGCTCTTACAGGAGCTCACACACATGAGGACTCAGCAAAAAGTGACTACACAATACATGAGTAAGATACATGTGAATGTAGAGATCCAGCTGTCCAGTCTCTGCTCTGAGTACTGTTTATGAATATTAAACTAAACAGTCTTGAGATAATATGCTCAAACTGTTCATTTGATAGGACCCAAAATACCCTGCTCTTCAGCCCAAGTCTCTCACCCTGGAGCAAATGCCCTAAACACTAAGCCACTAGACAAAAAGAGGGGAGTTGGTACCTACTCTGATCCTGAGTAAAAATAATTTTTGAAGTGCGTTCCCCCTGCTCCCTTTCTTGGGAAGAAATTGAAGTTTTAGGAGAAGGTCAATTCCAGATTAGTCCTCCTTTAGCAGTGGGAATAAAAGGACCTAAACACTGGTGTGGGCAAGATCAACACTCACCTTCAATCTCTGTGCTTTCTGCCATTGAATTTCGGTTGCATACTCTCTAGTGTGGATCTGTTCCCATGAAGGTTGCTCTCCATACACATTACACATGGTTTGCAGGAGCTTTAGCTCAGTCACTGGGGTCTATTACAATAGCAAGGTACAGAAAGAGTCCTTTCTCGGCCTCACATGTTACAGGACTTACCCCTGGTCATCCAAGCAGACAGTAGCCGGGGAAAGAATTGAATCCAGTTTTCCCCAGTTCCAGTGCAGCCCAGTAACCATGAGACATCAACAGAAAGATCAGAAAGGCAAATTAAGGACATACAACTGGACAGGAACCTGTTGAAACTGAAGTCCAAAGAAATATCCTATTCTTGTTTCTGCAGTTATTTTCCTGAGACAGCTTGCTCTGAAATGTGAAAGGATAATAAAAAAAGTTGTGTTTACATTTTTTTTGAGAAGGAAATGAGGAGTGAATGTGGGTAAAGAGAGAAAGTGTAAATGGAGAGAACACCCCTAAAAAGAACTGGTATGATTTGGAAACTCCATATATGAACAGATGTTTACATATGCAGTAAATATACATCTGAATGATGCCTTATAGATATGAAGCTGAGACAATGCATATAAACATACAATGCACTTTAAGCTTGTATACCTAAAGCTTCTCAGGTTCATTTTCCTAGATCTCCTTATTTGTGATTTATTTCTGAAGACTAAATTAAGTTTTTAAGTAAACAGTTGCAGTGTAACAAGCTAATCTGGGAACTATGTAACTCATTTCTCACTCTTATACATAGGGAAAATATTCAATTAGTATTCTGTCCATGTTAATTTTTAATTTAAAGCCTTTAACCAAAGTACAACAGACTTTTGACATATAAATATTAAAAATTAAATTTCCTGAGTTCATTATCTGATAATTAGAACTAAATAACATCTTAACTGAGAGACAAACCCCACGCAAAGCAAGTCAGTTCCATTTAAGATTCCATTAGAAAAGTGTTTGAGCTAGTATGTAATGGACCATAAAATTTAATTTGGAAATGATATTACCAAAAATGATGGAATGATACCAGTCACAAAAGGACATGTAGGCAGCCCTCATCTTTTCATTTGGCATGATGTTCTTCTATTGATTGTGTAGAATTAGAAAGGAATTACTTAATATTGCACAGAATAACATATGTAGGGTTTTTTTCCTTTTCTCCAGCGCCTCAGTATTTAAAAGTCAGAATTGACCAGTATAGCTCCATGTAATTACAAAGATTTCCTTATCTTAGCCTATTTGCTGAAGTCATCCTAAAGAAAGGGTCCCCTAATCCATTGGCTGTCTCATATCTCATTTACATTGGTGGTAATCCCCATCCTATCTCAGCATTTAGGTAATGACTTTGGGATTAAATTGCACTTCTTGCAATTCTTTACTTTCAAATCTCTACAACATATCAGCGGGGCCTGGCTGAATAGGCCTGTCAGAGGACTGGTAATGCAGCCGGGTAGGTAAGGCCTCCGACTTTAAAGTGAAATTAACTTTCTTCATAATAGGTTTTTAAGAAAAGAAAACCTTGACTCCATGTTGCAAAGTATTTTAGGATGTTATAAAACGATGCCAGGATTAAGTTATATTAAGGTTTCTAAACTGGTGTATTTAGCTACCTTTGCTGCATCTATAGCTAAGGTGGTTTTAGTAAGTCATTTTCAGATAGTTATCAGTCTAAAAGACCTGAAAATGTCAGCTGTATCTTAAATTTTGCCTTATGAAAAACTCTGAAGAGTACTTGCTGCTCTGAACCACTAGGATCACATCAGTAAATTTCATTTAATCTATCACATTTGATGAGCAAAAATCTGCTGTTTCTTATGGCCTCATATTGAAAATTCAAAACAATTAATTCAAAAATTAACAACTTAGGCCCAAATTCAACCAGCTACCTAAGTGCTTTTCTAATTTTAAGAACGGGAATAACTTTACTGAAGTCAAGAAGTAGAAAAAAGTATTCAAAATTAAGTATATAATTAAATGTCTTCCTAAATTTAGGCTTCATTAAGAAATTTGTCATGACAGAGACATGTTTTTTATCTGTTGCAAGAAACCACAGTTTTGTAAAATACATGCATATATTGGTGAGAGAAAACTTAATTATATATATCATTATGGCTATGCTATGAATATGAATATAGATAGTGTCATATACAGATGTTGTTGCATGAAGCTCCATTATAGAAAGGTATTTTTATTTGCTGAACTTAACATTTCTAAGTCCTTAAGCTGCTTTGCTTTTCACATATTTATTTACTTACATTTCATCTTTAAAACTTCAGCTATTTCTAGGACTGAAAGAATATTTTGTTTTGCCGGTGTCGTGGTTTAGCCCCAGCCACCACGCAGCTGCTCGCTCACTCCCCCTACCCCGATGGGATGGGGGAGAGAATTGGAGGAGCAAGAGTGAGAAACACTCCTGGGTTGAGATAAGAACAGTTTAATAATTGAAATAAAGTGAGATAGTAATGATAATAATAACAATATAATAATAATAGTAATAATAATATACAAAGCAAGTGATGCACAATGCAATTGCTCGCCACCCGCCGACCGATACCCAGACAGTTCCCGAGCAGCGATCGCTGCTCCCCGGCCAACCCCCCACAGTTTATATACTGAGCACGATGCCATATGGTATGGAAGAGCCCTTTGGGCAGTTTGGATCAACTATTCTGGCTGTGCGCCCTCCCAGTTTCTTGTGCACCTGGCAGAGCATGGGAAGCTGAAAAGTCCTTGACTAGCATAAGCAGTACTTAACAACAACTAAAACATCAGCATGTTATCAGCATTCTTCTCCTACTAAATCCAAAACAAAGCACTATGCCTGCTACTAGGAAGAAAATTAACTCTATCCCAGCCGAAACCAGGACAGACGGATTAAAAGCATCCTTTCAGCTAGTTCACCAAGGTGCTGTAATGCACCACCTATCAAATGAGAGACTTGACATTTAGCAGATGGATCATGATACAATAGAGGATATGCCTTTTGCCATCACTGTGAAAAGCAGTCCAAGGCAGCCAAATATAAATCACCCGAGGAATCTAAATTCATACATGCTCCTTACCTTGGCAGCTGCATCCTGCAAAGAATCCATCTGCACAGAAATCAGGGCCTTCAGGCATGTGCCCTGTCCTCTGCTGCTGAAGCCACCATCTAAAAGGATCATGTTCAGAAGAAACACAGAAGACACCTCGCCTGACCCCTGTGTTGGCCTTTTGTGCCTATATCCTAGGAAACAAGCCTTTTACAATGTGTAAGTTTTTTTGGTTTTTTTTTCCACAGGAGCCAAACCTTCTTATACCATCCCACTAGATCATACTTCACACAGAATAATGGAATATTTGGCAATTTTATAGAAAAAAATCTGTCAAGACTATTAAGCCCAAGGATACCACCGCTGGCACAACAAGTCTTAAGTCAGACCACTGGATGGTAGCAGTATTTCCTAATGAGACAGCGCATTGTCTTTGCCCTCTTTTTTTCCTCTCCCTTAGACACAGACACTGGTCACTACCAGGGATGGGACATTAGCTGGGTGGGCTTTTGGTCTAACCCACTCCGGTCATACATATAATCATCATCATTGTCATACCATAAGTACAATAAATAAATGCCATAGACATTGAGACTAAGAAAGAATGTAAAATTAGCATGAGATCATGTCCTTCTTATTTCACATTTTGTTGCTATGGCATTTATTTTATATAACAACCAGATGAGTTGTGCTTCTGACATTTGCCATGGATTTGGCTGGCAACTAGTAAAATCAGGACTGGCTCACCTACTTTGCAATAGGACTATGTTCAGCAGTTAGTATGGGAACATCTCATGCTTGGTCTTAGGTGAAAATAGGTATTTTACATAGAGCTCTATGTTCCTAGTCTTCAATATTATTGCTATTTCACATCTCCCCATCAAATGGGTGGAGAGAAAACACAAGCAGTTTTGTTTTCACCACTTCACTGCCAGATGTTGCACACAATGCATGGGATGTGAGCAACAAGATGCTAACATTGTACCTGCAACTCTGTCCAGAGACTTCAACCCCAAATGGTATTCAGCTCCATCTCCAGCCCTAACAAGATGCTGTCAGTAAAACAAAAACAGTCTGTCAACAGCTACAGGAGGGAAAACCCAAGACTCATGTGGCTGCAAGAGAATGCAGATCTCTAGGACATTGTCCCATTTGGAGATCACTTTGAGTTTTCACATTGGATGTCAGAGATCTCAAGAGCAAAATTTACCTTGCTGACAATAAACTTCCTTTCTTATTTATCTTTCAGGGACACCTTTCAAGAAATCACAGGTGCACCTGTGTGGAGGGGTGAGGTCCCTGCTCACCTGCCTCTGCTGCCTACACCTGCCCTGGAGGTATGCTGCCACTAGTCCAATGGAAGTGAAGGAGTGGTAGCCAAGGGCCAAGAATTGGGTTTGGTCATTTAAGAGGGAGAGGAATTTTGCCAGAAATGCCAAAAACACTTCCATACAGGCTCCTGTATTCTCATTAATTAACCACTTTAAGGTGAAAACAGTTTTACAAGATATTAGTGAATCCACTCCCAGAAATATTATTTCAAACCATCACTTTATTATACTGCTCTCAAAGTTGCCTAGGGATCACAGAGACATTTTTTGGAAACTATTTCTTTGAGTATGAAATCAATTTTTTGCCATACACGCTGCTCAGATGCAGCATTAACAAATACTGCAGGTAATTACTAAGCAGTGACATTCCATCAGGACAAAGAAGAAAGGTTAAGATACGGAATTTAATCGGAAGCCCTATTAAATTATAATTAAACTTATCCTTGTTTATACTCATGGTATTTTTACAACAGGCTGTAAACCCTGTGTTAAGAAGCTTCTGAAATGTTTAACAGTCACTGACTCAATGCTGTAAATAGGGCTGAGTAGCCCTCATCCCACAGAGTTCCCAACACAGCAATGTGGCATCCCAACCCCATGCAGGTATCGTAAGGAGCTGGGGGATGGCACAAGCTACATCAAGGAGATCATGCCTTCCCTGCCTGTCTCCTGCAATGCCATCATTTATCTGGAAAAGGAAGAACCTTTGCCTTCCCATCCCCATTCACATCAGGGCTATGTACTCCAGGAGAAGGTAGTGATTCTCTTTGGAGGGAAGCTGCATAGTCCAATGGTTATTGGAACCTCAACTGGTAGGTCAGGAGTTGGGCAAGCTGCTGACTGTAAAAATATCAGACCATCTATGATACAAAAGATCATTAATGCTGAATTAACTTTATGGTTCAAGAACCTCAAAGATACATGAACATCAACCTCCCATATTTAGAACTAAAATTTCTGAGGTTTTGATATTTAGGTGCTAATTTTTATTAGCATTTTAAAATTTAAAATAAATCAACATTTTAATTTTTATATGAGGAGCACATCCTTTAGCTGGCATAACGATCATCTTCCCACTGTGAAACAAAGACAATGTAAAGCTTACTTTACTGGCCATATTAAACCCAAGTTCACATACAAAAAGAGTGAATATTTGCAAGCAATGTGCAATTTTTTTCTCACAAATAATATTAGAAAGCATATTCTTCAAAGGCACACCTAAGACAATGCACAAAGGCAACTATTGTTTCTGCTACAAACCCTATAGGCAACAGAAAACATTAAGCGCATAATGGCTCAAGTGTGCTATGCAATGAGTGTTTAGCCCATTTCATATCTCCTTGCAGTCTTTTTCATACACTTGGCTCTGCAGTTCAGCTTGGTTGTATCCAATGATGAGTGATAATTGGAAGCCCTCCTCCTGCCATTCTCCAGAATGATACGGAAATTAATTCTTGTACACTGTGCATTGCATACACCAAGGGAAGTTGACCCTATCAATTTACATACACTATAGGGGCCTGCTATCACACTGCAGCCAGCAAACAGCTTCTCTTATCTAGGAAAGACCCTCATTTGTTATTTCTTACTGAATACACCCACTCCCATTATTTCTGTAATTCTTTGCAATAATAGACCTTACCCTAATGAAACCCGCATTATGAGAAGGTTATAGTCCTGACCCAAAGACGATTAGCTCTGTGCTCTGTTATTGCTACATATGTAATTGTATAATTGATTTTAAAATTTACTTTTGTGTCCCCAAACCATAAAGTGAGCAGCCCATTAAGGGGGAGAAATATAATTAATATATCTATTAAAGTAGGGCAGCATATTATTGCAATTTTAGGATTATGCAGTAAGTGTACACATAAAACCAAGGAAAAAATACAAAAGTTGAGGTTCTCATCATACTTCACTTTAAGTAACGTGCAAAGGATGTACGTTTTCAGTATACAACAAACAGCTCAGACACAGCTCTATAAGATGTACCTGGTAGGTAGGCTTCCACTTTTATACACAACTCCATGAATCCAAGTGGGTAGAGTATTCTGCAGGCCTGAGCCTTTGTTAGTCTATGCTAATGAAGTTACGAAAATCTTTGTTTCCACATAATTTACTTCTATATGTATGCTTGACTACGCATATAACACAACGTGAATGTTGTTCCCTTGGTCAATAGATAACGTGCTAGATAATTGACAATTCGTGTTTCAATAATTAAATCTAAATAAATAAAAACATACACAATTAACACCATTTTTTTTTTAACTCAAAAGTATTTTTTCCTCATTTACACCTAGCCCTTATTATCTAATCAACTGACAGCTTCCCATCATCTAAAGCAATCTGAGGCATGCAGACCCCTGCATTGTCTTAAGTATTAAGGTGGGGACAAATTCTCTCTTCAGACCAAGCATTGCACTGCACTAAAGACTCTGCATGTGTGCACATATAAGCCCACCATGAAACGTGGGCTTTCACCATGCAACAGTCCTATTATCACTTGCACAGTAGCAGCCTAGACGAGACTGGGACCTCCTCAAGCCAGGGCAGGTTTTGCACTAAGAGCTTACACAACAACAGAAAAGAGGGGCCTGGCAGCAGGGAAGTGGGAGAGAAAAGACCAGCGAAACCTGCCATAGTCCACTTCAGTGTCATTCCCCAGCGAGCTACGCCAGGGAAATTCAGCTGACTAGGACCCAGCACTCAAATATGACTTAAGGGATTGGATGGGTGGCAGCTGGCCCAGACACATTTCTTATGAACTTGCTTGGTACTTCATATGTCATCTCTGATGGTGGCCTCCATCACAGGTTCCTGCATTCATTCTGTAGCAGCAGCCTAGCTCTTCACACCTGAGGTGCTGCAGCAGAACAGCCAGGGCCCTCAGCTGCAGGGGTTCACTTTCTGCAGCCAAAATGCAGGCATCCGGTGTTATTTCACAAGTCCCACATGCCCTCCAGATGCTTCCCTGGATGGCAGCAGGTGTCTCATGGGTCCTGCACCATAGCTAGCAGCCACTTGTGGCTTCCCTGAGGATGCCTGAAATAGCACCAATACTTGCGGGCAGCTGTGTCATGCCCCAAACGAGGTTCTGACAAGAGCAGAGAGCTTCTGTCAAGGAGCCTATTGACCCTGAGGGCGACATTTATCTCATCACCAGTGGGAGTCAACTGCAGGCACTGGGTCTACACTACAAAGTCTGAGACCGTCCCAGTAAAGCTCTATGTCCTACACTTACTGAGGAAAACTCCTAAATCAATGGGGTTGTTGCCAGTAACTTCTGTTTAACTTGGTTCTGGCTTAAATATATTATATTTGGGAGTCAGGGCTTTTCCCCATCTTTAGATAAGTTAGTATTCCCACTTAGAATTACTCATTATCAGAGAACCATTTTACACGGACATGCCTCTATTGAATTGGATTTGTGAGATAAGTTAAGGAAAAGGCAGTTGTGTAATTTGCACACAAAGTGGTTGGAATTGATCTAAAACAAACCTTTAACTTTCAAACTGGTTTAAATGGGGAAAGGACCATTGGATAATTACATCATTTAACACATTGATTGTCTAAAAGTCAATTCTAATGATTTCAGAAATAGAGGGCATTGTGCTTTCCTCATTTTTAAGGAAAGATTTTTGCTCAGTGCAGAGGAGCAAATGGTGAATTTTTTAAAAGAGACAATATAGAAGAGCTGAAGAAAACAAAAGTTTCATTATGCCAAACAAGTCTTATTTCACAAAAGATAAAAAAAAATCAGTGGGACACAATTAAACTGGGTGCATCTCCCCTTACAGTACAATAAAGTAAAAGAAACTTGTGACCTGTGTGTATTCAGAATACATAATTAAAGAGGTAGTTTGTATCACTAGTCTGACCACATCTACATTTACTTTAAAGTTTTGCATCCTCTCTGTTATATTCGATCATTGTCACTTGATCATTAATTAAAATGTACAGCACTCAAAGCCCTAAGATTATGTTATCTCTTTTTCTAGTTATTTATACAATACTGTATTTGTCTATCAATTAGAATACCGAATATTTGAATGTGTCACAAGGACATTGATAATCATATTTTGCATTTATGGAAGACTTCAGACCATCGGAGAGCAAACTCTTCCTTTTACTCTTATGACTAGCCAAGCAGGATTCTTTGCATCCACAATGGAAAACTGAATTTTAGTCCCGGATCTCAAGACAGTTAGAACCGACTGTAATAAAAGTTGCATTTGTTTAACTGGAGGAAGGTTCTTAAATCAATCTAGTCACACCACTGCAAATCCACATAGACAATCTTAAATCAATTTGAACCTGGCTTATTTCAATTTGGCTTAATTCAGAAAGAAATCAATTTAAGCTGAAGCAATATATGCAAGGTTTACATTTATGTAACAGCATGCACAAAGGCATTTGCAATAGTTTAAGCAAATCAACTTGGAAAGTAACTTCAGGTTCTGCCTACATTTAGAGTGCTTCCCCAGTGCAGAAACACTGGCAGCTCTGCACTTCCAACGTAGTTTTAAGGATACCAGAGAAATTTTGCTTCTTAAGGGTACAGCAATTTCATTCCCATTAACAAATAATTGTTAAGCTGAAATTCAGTTTTTCTTGTGTAATGGTTTCTGTTGGCTTGGTTAGGTCTTCCCAGGCTGTGTACCTCGCACTGAGAGGCACAGCTATAAGCTCACAAAAGTCTGCTTGGTAGATTTGGCCTTAAATAAACTTGTATGACACGTAAAACTGAAAAGGTGTCAGCTTTTATTTCCCTCATAAGGTCCCTAGGAAATGTCCCAAAATTCTGGAGCTTAAATTGAAGACAAGGGACATCATAACATGATGTAAAGTGGCTCTTTCTGAGGCAACAAGCGGTTCATAAAAATACTAATTCTGGAAGAAATTCAGAATGTGACAAGTCCATTTTAGAAGCACTACTGTATTTGGAGTTCAGAAATGCTGTATTTCTGTGATGTCTTTTGAGCGGTGTGATGTTTGGGTTTCCCTTAGCTGGGTCTCAGGTGAGTAAGTGGATCCAGCCAGTTTTATACAAACAGGTAACTCAGCACTGCAGATTTTCAGCTTGCAATAGTCATGCAGTCTCCTCAAGCTATCAAAGCATGGCTATGAGTGATTCATCAAGTGTCCAGATTCTCCCAGTCTTTCTTGGATGAAATAGCAACTTATTGCAACAAGCGGAGCAATGACATCAGTGAAACCCATACTATAGAGTGTATAAGAGTAAATAGGAACATGAGACCTCGGGTTGTTTTTCTCTTTGGACAGTTGACTTTTTGCAGCATAAATATGTGCCAGTCCATTAGGGGGGAAAATGGCTCTTCACAACCTGTCTTCTCAGTGTAACTGTACATATTCAGACAAGCAGTCAGCTATCACCACACTGAGATAAATGCCTGCAGGTAGTAGAAAGAGCTTCTTTGAATCAAGGAAGATTTTGTCAGAGTATGGTTAGACATTTCTTTAGGTACTGGAAATTTTAAAAAGTAAAATATTCACCATTTACTTTCAGAACTTGTACCTGGCATGTTTAATGCTTTCTTTTGAAAAGTATTAAAGTCCTGTCAAAAATCCAGTTTTCTTGGTAGAAAATGAATTAAACCCATCCATTTCTAATTTGGCAGTGAGATCTGACCTCGCTGATACAATCAAAAAAAAAATTCAGATAAACAGAAAATAGAAGATGCTCCTTCACATCATAAGACCTCATTTCTCCCTTTGTCCATCTTTTTGTACTATGTATACAACTCAGAGGTTTTGCATTGCTCTCATAGTGTAGGTCTTTGTGCTGTTGGCATAGAGATGAACTTCTCTGTTGCTCACATTGCCAAACCATTTGCTTCAGGCAAAAATAAGAAGACTGGGTTTTGCTTTCCTAAAAAAAGCTGCAGGGAAGACTGTGATGTGGCAGAGTAGAAAACAGGGAAAGTGTGCCATACAGTAAGAATCCCAAGGATGTTATGGATCTCCTGCTTAAACAGTATATAAATCTGCCTTTTGTGATATTCTTGCAATGGACAACAGTGAGGCTGTCTCATGCTACTGAGAAAGCTTTCCTTTATTGTAGGTTAAGTGCCATTTTCAAAGGAGCACATCAGTGGGAGCATCCTTACCCATGAAGTGGCTGGAGGAGGGGAAATGACATACCCTGTACTCAGCAGTTGCTTGTAGCAAGGGTCAAGGACTTCACTCAAAGGCACCAACTATTCCCTATGCTTCAGAAAACATCACTCAAACTGTACAGAAAATACAGCAGTGGAACATTTTTCCAGCTGGAACTCAGGATCTCAGGTAAGATTGTTGAGAAAAGCTTGCAGTAAATTTCCTATCCTAATATGCAGAAGTTCTTGGCAAAAAAACTCCCATGGTACCATAAAACTTAAGACCTACAAGACATCCCAACAGCAGGATTTTGGTACTGCTGCCCATTGTTTTTGCTGAGCAACTGCAAAGCCTTTTCCAGGGGCTGAGCAGTAGCAAATTTCCATGTCTTAAGGACTCTGCAATTGTTAATAAGGTGCTCAGCACTGACCTTCAGCGTCTTCTTACCTCAACCATCTGCAAACCCTTGCCAGTCTGGCTTTGCTCTGCCGGTACTGGCATGCATCCACCTGCAATTTATCCCATTGTATAGAATCATAGAATCACAGAATCATTTAGGTTGGAAAAGACCCTTAAGATCATCAAGTCCAACCATTAATCTAGCACTACCAAATCCACCACTAAACCATGTCCCTAAACACCACATCTACACATCCTTTAAGTACCTCCAGGGATGGGGACTCAAACACTTCCCTGGGCAGCCTGTTCCAATGCTTGACAACACTTTCGGGGAAGAAATCTTTACTAATACCCAACATAAACCTCCCCTGGTGCAACTTGAGACCATTTCCTCTTGTCCTATCACTTGTTTCTTGGCAGAAGAGACCAACACCCACCTCGCTACAACCTCCTTTCAGGGACTTGTAGAGAACTCCAGACCCTTCACCAGCTTCGCTGCCCTTCTCTGGACATGCTCCAGCACCTCAAGGTCTTTCTTGTATTGAGGGGCCCAAAACGGGACACAGTATTCCAGGTGCAGCCTCACCAGTGCAGAGTACAGGGAGCGATCACTTCCCTGCTCCTGCTGGCCACACTATTCCTGATACAAGCCAGGATGCTGTTGGTCTTCTGGGCCACCTGGGCACACTGCTGGCTCCTGTTCAGCTGGCTGTTGACCAACACCCCCAGGTCCTTTTCCACCAGGCAGCTTTCCAGCCACTCTTCCCCAAGCCTGTAGCGTTGCATAGGGTTGTTGTGACCCAAGTGCAGGACCCGGCACTGAGCCTTGTTGAACCTCACACAATTGGCCTTGGCCCATTGACCCAGCATGTCCAGATCCCTCTGTAGAGCCTTCCTACCCTCAAGCAGACAACACTCCTGTGAAACTTGGTGTCTGCAAACTTACCAAGGGTGCACTCGATCCCCTCGTCCAGATCACTGATAAAGATATTAAACAGAACTGTCCCCAACACTGAGCCCTGGGGAACACCATTTGTGACCAGCCACCGGCTGGATTTAACTCCATTCACCACAACTCTTTGGGCCTGGCCATCCAGCCCCTTTTTTACCCAGCAAAGAGTACACCTGTCCAAGCCATGAGCAGCCAGTTTCTCCAGAGGAATGCTGTGGGAAACAATGTCAAAGGCTTTACTGAAGTCCAGGTAGACAACATCCACAGCCTTTCCCTCATCCGCTGAGCATGTCACCTTGTCATGGAAGGAGATGAGGTTAGTCAAGCAGGACCTGCCTTTCATAAACCCATGATGACTGGGCCTGATTGCCTGGTTGTCTTGTACGTGCCGTGTGATGACACTCAGGATGACCTGCTCCATAACCTTCCCCAGCAGTGAGGTCAGAATGACAGGCCTGGAGTTCCCCGGGTCCTCCTTCTGGCCCTTCTTGTAGATGGGCACCATATTTGCTAACCTCCAGTCAACTGGGACCTCCCTGGTAAGCCAGGACTGCTGATAAATGATGGAAAGTGGCTTGGTGAGCCCTTCCACCAACTCCCTTGGTACTCTTGGGTGGATCCCATCTGGCCCCATAGACTTGTGTGTATCCAAGTGGTGTAGCAGGTCACCAACCATTTCCCCATGGATTATGGGGGCTTCATTCTGTTCCCCATCCCTGTCTTCTAGCTCAGGGGGCTGGGTACCCAGAGAACAACTGGTCTTACTCTTAAAGACTGAGGCAAAGAAGGCATTAAGTACCTCAGCCTTTTCCCCATCTTTTGTTACTATGCTTCCCCCTGCATCCAGGAAAGTATAGAGATATTCCTTAGCTCTCTTTCTGTTGCTAATGTATTTATAGAAACATTTTTTATTGTCTTTTACAGCAGGAGCCAGATTAAGTTCTAGCTGGGCTTTGGCCCTTCTAATTTTCTCCCTGCATGACCTCACAACATCCTTGTAGTCCTCCTGAGTTGCCTGCCCCCTTCTTCCAAAGGTCATAAAGTCTCCTTTTTTTTCCAGAGTTCCAGCCAAAGCTCTCTGTTCAGCCAGGCTGGTCTTCTTCCCCACTGGCTCATCTTTCAGCACATGGGGACAACCTGCTCCTACACCTTTAAGATTTCCTTCTTGAAGAATGTCCAGCCTTCCTGGACTCCTTTGCCCTTCAGGACTGCCTCCCAAGGGACTCTGTCAACCAGGCTCCTAAACAGGCCAAAGTCTGCCCTCCAGAAGTCCAAGGTAGCAGTTCTGCTACCTGCCCTTCTTACTTCTCCAAGAATTGAAAACTCTATCACTTCATGATCACTATGCCCAAGATGGCCTCCAACCGTCACATCACCCACAAGTCCTTCTCTGTTCACAAACAACAGGTCCGGCGGGGCGCCTTCCCTGGCTGGCTCACTCACCAGCTGTGTCAGGAAGTTATCTTCCACACACTCCAGGAACCTTCTGGCCTGTTTCCTCTCTGCTGCATTGTATTTCCAGCAGACATCTGGTAAGTTGAAGTCCCCCACGAGAACAAGGGCTAGTGATTGTGAGGCTTCTCCCAGCTGCTGATAGAATATTTCATCTGCCTCTTTATCCTGGTTGGGTGGTCTACAACAGACTCCCACGATGATATCTGCCTTATTGGCCTTCCCCTGATTCTTACCCATAAACACTCAACCCTATCATCACCATCATTAAGCTCTAGACAATCAAAACACTCCTCAATGTACAGGGCTACCCTACAGCCTCTCCTTCCTTGCCTGCCCCTTCTGAAGAGTTTATAGCCATACATTGCAGTACTCCAGTTGTGCGAGTCATCCCACCATGTTTCCGTGATGGCAACTATATCATAGTTTTCCTGTTACACAGTGGCTTCCAGCTCGTCCTCTTTGTTGCCCATGCTGCATGCATTGGTGTAGATGCACTTTAGTTGGGCTATTGATCCTGCTACCTTTTTGGGGGCAGAAGCCCTAACTTGTATGTGACCATTCTCAGGTTCTTCCATGGTTTCTAACACATCAATAACCCTTGCATCTTTGCTGCTGCATGGATCTCCATCCCCTGCCTCCACTGAGACAGCAGACCAAAGGACCTCACTAGCACACCATCCCTCCAACATTGGCATGCCTCCCCCAGGCTTATCTCTAGTTAGTTTGGTTTTATGCCTTTCCCCCTTCAAATCTAGTTTAAAGCTCTTTCAATGAGCCCTGCTAACTCCTGTTAGCAAAGATCCTTTTCCACCTTTGAGACAGGTGTACCCCGTCTGTCACCAGCAGGACTGGTGTCAGGTGGACCGACCCATGATCAAAAAACCCAAAATCCTGCAGGTGACACCAGGCTTGGAGCCAGGTATTGATCTCTAGCTCTTCCTGTTTCTTCCCCCATCGTTCCCTGCAACTGGAAGGATAGAGGAGAGAACTACTTGTTCTCCTGATCCTTTAACCAGTCATCCCAAGGCCCTGAAGTCCATCTTGATTGCGCTTGGACTTCTTGTTGCAACTTCATTACTGCCTACCTGAAAAATCAATAACGGATAACAACCTGAGGGCTGTACCAGCGTAAGAAGTTTTCTCTTCACATCTTTAACCCAGGCCCCAGGGAGGCAGCAGACTTCCCTAAGAAGTGCGTCCAGTCTGCATATTGGGCCTTCTGTTCCCTTCAGAAGGGAGCCTCCTATGACAATGACCTCTCTTTTTTACTTTATGGAAGCAGTTTTGATGCAGGGCGTAGGCTGACTTAATTTCAGCAACACCTCCAAGCTAGATGAACCATCATCCTCATTATTGTTCCGTTCCACTTGCAGAGCCTCATACCTATTATGCAAGGGCACCTGGGAAGGTGGGGAGGAGACACACCTGCTGCGCCAGGCAGGAACTTGTCACCATTGTCCCCTGTCCCTTAAGTCACTGTGTTCAGCCAGGTGGAAAGAGGATAGGGAATTCTCTGTGTCATGTGCCCTATCTGCCTGTTGGGCTTGTCTCAGGGAAGGTAGGGTGTGATTCCAGTAGTCTATCTCTCTCTTGCTCTCCCTGGTACTCCTCAACCTACTCACCTCCTCCCGGAGCTCTGTCACTAAGCCCCTACCTGGGCACACATCCCACAGGTGTGCTCACTGCTGCTCTCTGGTACTGGTGTAAAAGCAGGGCACAGCCTGCAGCCCCACACCTGGGTGGCAGCGTGTTCCCACCGGAGCTCTCTCTGGGAAGCTGCATCAGTCATGGTGGGTACAGAGCTTAGAGAGGCCGTGGTTTTCTGCTGGGTGGATACCATTGCTCCCTGGTTGAGCCAGCAGAGCTTCAGCACCCTTCCTGCACGCCCTGCCGCACAAACTGCTGCACCACACACTGTTTGCCCACCCTGGTCACTAGCATTCTATAAGGGCTTCTTTTATATATGGCACAGCTGCCATGCTCCTGGTCCCGCTGAGGTCTCGTCAGCCGCTGTCGCGTGAGCTGCGGACTCCTGGTGGCTCTCTTGGCTCCCCTGGAGGTTTCCCCCAGTTTGGGAAACCCCCGTGCACCACACTAGAGTGCTCCACTGCCAATCGTGCCAGCACTGGAGCTGCTTGCCTTGGCCAAGCAGAAGACATCTACCCACCTCCTCCCTAGATGATTTTCACCACCACCTGGAGAACCGGGCAGAAAAGTGGCAGGGAATTCTGCACTGATGCTCCAGCTATACTCTCTATCAATTCCAAAATGTCAGTAAGGAAACATGTCTGCAGAAGTGACAGCATTATCTGGGTACTGACAGATTCTGCCTCGTGGATATGGCCAATGAAACAAGTAAACAGCAGAGAAAAGGGGTAAGCTGTAAGGTATAGGGCAAGTAGCAAATGCTACAGAAAGGTATTATCCTTTTTGTCCCAAATAACAAATGGAGACTGCAGAAATTCTACATTCTTCATCTTATCAACGTGGAAAAATACAGACAGCCACAGCTATTACACATAGTATTATAGGAAGGCAAGAAGACTTATATTTATTCTGAAACCCATCAGATAACTTCAGTAACTCACATGTCAAAATATTTTTAAAAAGTGAGGTTTTGGGGAACTGTTTCTTTTGCTTATATTAAGCTGAATAAAACAAAATATATGAAATAAACTCAGATGCTTAATCATGGAGACAAAACTGAGGAAGATTATTCTGCTTAAAAAATATGGCTGCAACTTGAAAATGCATTTTTAGAAGTGATTTTATTACAGAGTGTTCTATCAAGAAATATCATAAAAATTATGGTGAAGCATGCACATTGCTCAGTGACCAAAATGGTTATAGAGAATTTGGAAAGCTAAGCAATTTACTAAGAGCTGAATTGTCTCAACACCGAAAAGTTGTGATGAAACGGTTCCTCTACCATTACTTGGCCCTCAGTCACTTAAAACAGCAACCATATGAGGGGGGATGAGTACTGCTTCAGGCCATGAGAAAACCCAGACCCTTAACTTTGGTAATTTAGCACATGCTAACTGTGCTGGCTTGTTAGCCACAAAGTATTTTCTTTGCCCATAGAGGAGTATGGATAACTATACCTGGCCTGTCATGGGTCAATGGGTCTCTGCTCTTTGGGTGCAGGAACCATTTCTATGCCTGTCCGTGGGGATACTGGTTTACAATCTTACCGCTTAGCAAAGAACAGTAAGAACAATAGCAGGAAATATTTGGGAGAGAAAGAGAAGGAAAGGGAAAACAGATATCTCTCAGATTCAAACCTGAGGGATAGTTTGGCCCAAAATCCATTTGCATGAGAGGTCAAACTTTTCTTGTTCTCTTTGGAGTCTGCAGTAAAGGATCCATGCAATCCACTCAGCACCTGGCTGTAACCAGATCCTTCGAAATGTGCTAAGCACCCATGATCTAAAATACAAACCACCAGAAACTGTCTAAAGTTAGGTATCCAATATGGGGCTTTTGAGGGAATTAAGATATCTTGGAAAAATTGCAAAATCAGGAACCAGGGCAGGCAAAGTTCAAACCCATGAGGACACACAGAAAACAACACAACAGTCTAATGAGATTGAAACAGACAAAATTCAGAGGAAGGAAAAGGACAGATAAACAGGGTGCTGAAAGATATGTTAAGAACAATTACATTCTACATTCATTTTATCATCTGACAACTAAAAACTCTTCTGGAGTACAATTGAATCCACTCATTGGTCAAAAAACCCCAACAAATGCAATTAATGAAAAGCAAGAAAAACAGAAGACGTGCAGGGCACAGCTCTCGCCATTCTTCAGCCCCAGCACTCTGCAGGCTACCTGCCATAGCCTTGCAGTCTGTCTGCTAATCCTGCCACCACGTAGGTGCCACAGCTGGGCAAACATCCCATCTACTGGCAACTAAGAAATAAACACCACGAACAAGCTGGTTCCCTCTGGTCTGAACTGCAATCTATTTTTCCCAAAAAAAAAAATTTTGCTCTAAATGAAGGTTCCCTGTAACCGGAACATTGGTGTGCCACATGAGATCTTGAAACAAAACGGTATCTGTGTTTCACCTCACAAGAGAAAGAGCTTCATTATAAGCCAAGTCTATCTATCTATGCAGCCACTCAAACATCCATAACAGCACCAGTACTCTATGTACATGGAGGCAAACTCTATCATTTTTTTGTTGCATGGACTGAAAGAAATCAAACTGCTAAAAGGTATTACTACTATCAGGAAAAATATACATTTAGAGCAATCGCTAACAGTTAACAAATACCTTTTAGACAGACTGTCTTTAAATGACGTATCTCTCCAGTTCATTTTTGAAGGCAATCTGAATGCCTGTTTGCATCTGCTGAGCAAGCTCTTGAAACAGTGGCTGGTGGTGCACTTGCAAAATTAAACAGGCTCTTGATAAGGAAGAGCAGCAAAGACTGCTTTGTTTTCAGCTCTGTTATTTGTTGCTGGGTGGGCTGAAGGAAGCCATTCATTGCTTTATGCCCAAAACACCTTTCCCATAAATACAGTTCAGTATTAGGTGCTCTCAGGCACTTTAGATACTTAATTCCATTTTTGCAAATCAAGTCCTAAAATCTTAGAAGTGCAAAATTTGTTAGATAGGTTAAAAAAAATAGGCAACACACAAAGAATATTTGAAATATTCTTTCCACTGAGCTTAGAAACACCTTTGCTACTTCTCTCTGGTGGGTACCCTAAACCCTGGAAACCTATTAATTGGCACCATCAATTATTCACACCAATGAGCACTTGCACACCTGAGCAGTCACAGTGGGGTTAAGGCCATTTTACTGTTCCTCCAGGTATGACATGTCCCTCAGCGCTCAAAGGTATCACATCACCCAGCCCTGCATGTGCTTGCTGCAATTTTATATATATTGGTGTACAATAATAAGAGTAGTATTTCTCAAAAAGGGATTTGATGAGAGCCTGATGAAATTATTTCAAACACAGTTCCACTCAAATCTCAGAGTCACTGTAAAAACAGAACCTATGGACAACATTTATTATCATTTAGTTGTTACTTTTTGCAATCTATATTCCCGTTATTTTTGTTGTCCAGCTCTTGGAAAGCAATTGTGCCATTCAGGGGTGATTCCCTCCACCCTCTCCTTTCCCCCAGGGCTTGCATATGCTTGACATTACTTGGAAAAGTGACTAACAGGGTGTTCACTTTTACCAGGCCATTAATTGATAACACTTAATTAATCTGCCGTGTGAGAGATCAAATGAAGATTGTGTCCCACAACCAGCAACATATATTGACTTTGTTATTCCAATTATGTGTCTGACCAGAACAGCCCTTTGGTATAAGACTTAACCTTTGAATCACCCTCAGTGCAGAACTAGATCAGCTGCTAGGGATCTGACCTGAAAAAGACCTTGACACTGCCGGAGCTCTATATGTGCTCGAAAATGTTCCACCTTGTGCTTGTCATAGCCAGCGTTCCTGTTGTCATTAGCAATTACATTTGTGTGTGGGACACGATTCTCCGATAAGAAGCTAATAATTAGCAGGAAACTCTGATTACAATTCAGTTTCATGTTGGCACACATTTTAGTTTATTTTGTTTTGTGGTGGTTCTTCTTTTCTTCTTTAAAGAATGCCCAGAAAAGAGCAATTAGTTTCAGCAGCAATTGGGTAAGTGCAGCAGACAAAGAGAGCAAATTGCCTTTAGCAGACAATTTATAAATCAGCTGTAGATTTCCAACTCAGTTTTTATTTTTGTTTCCCTGGGTTATCTTCCACAAAATTGATGGGTAACATCATCGGAGGCAGTTTTGGTGTAATTTACTATAAGAAAACATAATTAAAAACATATTCATCAGATTTCCTGTGGCTTTCTTCAAGGATAGTGAACAGCAGCAGCATAACAAGGAGTAGCAATTGACCTTCTCTATGTGCTAATTTTGCTATGTTAAATCCATGTTTCTTCTCCCACAGAAGTCAGTATAAAATCTGGAGCAGACATACCCAAAACTGCGTAGCAAATCTTAGTTAACATCCACTTGCCATGAACATCACATACCATTTTGTCAGACATGGATCTGACCAGGATACAAATGGCTATTTTATGGTGCAATATTTAATGCACCCTTTCTCCAATAACACACTTTCCAACCAGAGGTAGAGGATAGCGTACAAATGTGACAATGAATTACACAAAGATGAATTATTCAGAAAAGAAGTCAAAATACAGTAATATTTATTTTGGAAAAAAAACCCCAAACATCCTTTTAAGTCAACCTCATTATCTGAGCATTGAACTTAGCAATATTACTTGCTGGCATAGGAAGAAAGAAAAGTAGACTGATAGCTCAGAGACACCCATGAATAACAAAAAACCCAGAGAATGAGACCATTTCAGGTCCTTCATCTTGTCTATTATTACAATCTAGTGTGAAGTAAAACTGCTCTTGGTTCTGACTTCCCTGATGCAAGCTAACAATAACTCACATGTACAACAGTGGTCTCTGAAACATTCTGTTTTCAATTAACCGAGACAGTTTTCTTACTCTTTCCACAACATGCCGTAGGGTCTTTAACTTTCATGTGGCTGGGTACCTTGGCAAGCAGCAGAGCTGTGCAGAAGAAATACCTATGGAAGGTACTGCTTGGAAACATCAGTGTGGTATCCAAAAGTGCTGTAAACCAACTGCAGCATGAACCCCCAAGAAACACATCTAATGTTGGGGTGAATCTTGACCCCAGAGACTTCTGGCTGAGATACAGAAACACTACCAAATGAACCAAAGGCAAATGAGAAACATCCAAAGATAAATGAATATATGCCAAGGCTTATGTGTGCTATCAAGCAATAAATATACTAGGAGTAGGAAGTGCAAAAAGTAATTAAGGTTAAGAAAGAGGCATATGCAAGCTATAAAACATTAGGTAGAGAGGAGGACTAGAAAGATTGCAGAAGGAAGTTAAGAGAGTGTAAAGAAAAAAATTAATACAGGAGGCAGAGGAAGAGACAGTAAGGGAGATTGCATGAGAGGTTAAGATAAATAAGAAGATAATTTTCAACTCTGTAAGGCTCAGGAGTTAGAGAAGTGTCTCTAAGAGATGGCAGAGAAACCATTCTAAAAAGCAGACATTGTGCCAAAGCAGATCAAAATCAAGTGTTTCTAACTCCACATTCAAAGGGTTTCAGACTCTCCCCGTGGATTATTGGGGTAATAACATACATGTCTTGGATAAAATTGTGCAGCTTTCACAAGGGGCTGCAAATTGACCAACCCACATGTACACTAGGATATAGACTGATATGATGGTTGTCCTTCATAAGGACAAATGGATAAACTGAATTTGATGTGAAACCAGGACCACATTAGAAGGGCGGCTTGAAGCGTTTGGAAAGATGTCAAGAGACAAGGTGTAAACAGGCCAGATGTGGCAAAAAGAAACTCAAAAAGGTTGGAAAAGTGATTTTAATGGTGGCCAGTCAGGGAACAGCTGTATCAGTGACAATGACATTTTAAGTGCCAGAGGGAGTATCAGCTCTTTTGCACTGAGATGACTAAGTAGAAATACAAAATGGTCAGAATACCGTGGGCGGCTATTGAAGGACCTTTTTTATCCTGTTCTTCTTGAATATGTTGGCATTAACTATTTGGGAAGTCACTAATCCTAGCATGTAAGAACTGGTATCTCTAAGCAAGAGGCTGTGTAAGCACTCACAAGGGCACTTTAACCTGCAAAATCTATATTCAAACAGTCTGTGGGAGAAAAAGTTCTAGGCAGAACAGCGAAAGCAAAAGTATATCTTCTTTCTGGCAGTAATGGGAATGGGGGATTTTGAAAGATAATTTTTCTGTAATGTATTTCCCTCCTTGAGTAGTCTTGATTCTTAATATTTCCCATGCAAATATTCTTTCTGTGTTTTATTGAACAGTGTTAAAGTGTGTCATTTACTAAAGTTTGAAAAATATTGCTAACAGGGCACATACAGGTACATGGACAATGATGGAGACAGCAGCATTACCTGTTTGGCTGTAGTCTGGTTAATGAAGTAGAGAGGAAGGTTGGCTGAGGCTGCAACTGGCTTCCTCTTTCTTCTCATTATGTCTGACCACTAAAAAAAAAAAGGGACTGTATATTCTAATACAGCCTGGTCACCTTTGGCACTGGGCTGAGGAAATGAGACTTCACTGAGACAGAGGACTCCCACAAAAAAGTGTGAAAAATTGAAATGACAAGGTTATGTTGATAGCTTGTTGAATGAATGAAGGGAATGAATTGAAATTTACATTTATATAGCACCGTTCATCTACACTGTATCACTCAGGACTAAGGAGTTCGCAGCAGACAGACTTTGCTGCACAGCTGCACTGGGCAATGAAGTAGAATAGGACAAAACATCATTTTCCCAGAAACAGACCCTACAAAAATAGTGGAGAAAGGCAAAGAACCTGTGTAAAGCTTAAGAAGGGTGGAAAACAGGGAACAAAAGGTAGAGCACTTCATGCATGGAAGATTAGGAAGTGAGGAAGGTACTGAATAATATTTTTAAGTTTAGATCATGATTCCAGGAATGAAACAAAGCAAAGAATGCAAAAAATAATCAAATCCTTTTATCTATTCCAATCCAGGAACAAATATCTCACCATTCCTCACATTCTAACAGTAAAAACCTACAGATATGGGGATTCAATAACTCAGCTGTTGCATCATTGCCTGTCCTTAAAGTTAGAAATTTCTTTCTAAAGTATAACTTAAATTTTCTTCATTTCATTTAAGTCTATTATTTCCTAATCAATTCTTGCTGAACATGAGTTTCAACTGAAGAAACCTGTCACTATCTTCTTGATAGGACAAGAGGAAATGGGCTTAAGCTGTGCCAGGGGAGGTTTAGGTTGGAAATTAGGAAAAATTTCTTTACGGAAAGGGTGGTCAAGCATTGGAACAGGCTGCCCAGAGAAGTGGTGGAGTCCCCATCCCTGGAAGTGTTCAAAAAACAGGTAGATGTGGCACTTCGGGACATGGTTTAGTCTAGTCTACCCTTGATTGGCTTAGAGTAGACTTGGTAGTGTAAGTTACTGGTTGGACTGGATGATCTTAAAGGTCTTTTCCAACCTAAATGATTCTATGATTCTATGATTCTATGTTCACAGCTTTTTATATACTGGAAAGCTGCAATCATGTCCCTATTGGTCCTTGGTATGGCTAAAGGGTGGGTCAGTACTTACCTTTAATGACTTGACCCTCATTTTGCCTATATATCATGTTACTATCATAATATGAGAATACAGCACTGTGTGAGGGTCTAAACTGAGATCTTTTCTCTGTGTGTTTGATTCATGTAAGTAATTTTTTTTGGATGTTTGGCAGACAGGCTAGCAGTTACTACTGTACATTCACCGATCACTTGTGCACAAGAAGAATTTGCCAAAATAACATTTATCCGCCCATGAAACCCACATATTATTTACCTAATTCATCCTCCAAGGTCCTACAGAGGACCTCACCTCCAACCTGTTATCCATCATCCATCTCAACTAGCAAATCCTGAGTCATCCGATGCTGATGCTGCTACAAATCTGCTTTCTTTGAGCATTTTCCTTGTAAAAAGGAAATGCCTTAAAAGCAACAAGAGAACATCTACAAGGCAAGAAAATCTGACTTCTCGGTTGCACTTCTACCACTTCCTGGTGTGATAAAGAATTGGTTGAATTCCTGCATAATTCAGTACTAAATGAAGTCATTCTTCAAAATGCAGCAGAATGTGTAGAACATGGAACATGTGGTATTCTTCCAATCTGTTGTGAATTTTAGGGCTATTTCGGGAATAGCTTGACCAGTATGTCCAACAAGAGTGCATGCAGCAGAGCTTTCTCCTTCCCTTGCACCAAAAACCATGCAAGTTTGCCCCAAAAACATGAGATTTCAAAACAGGTCCACACTGATACACAACTATTTTTCTTTTCCTGTGACATTTTCAGCTCACCAAATACAGGTCTATGACCAAGTAAGTTGCATAGGTCACATAAGACACCTATATAATATCATCCTATATCTGCTACTGGCTGAGAGCTGAATCCCAC
This sequence comes from Pelecanus crispus, assembly GCF_030463565.1. Lineage (NCBI taxonomy): Eukaryota > Metazoa > Chordata > Aves > Pelecaniformes > Pelecanidae > Pelecanus > Pelecanus crispus. The sequence goes on from NC_134646.1 coordinate 79,337,762, forward strand.
ATGAACTGGAAATACAGACATGGAACTCCCAGCTTTCAAAGCACTCCCACATTTCCTTCTCCCATTCTCCCCTCTCACTTACCACAGCGGTTTCCTGACACCTATTTCCCGACTATCCCTAGCCTTCAGCTCTTATCCTTTGGCCTTCAGAGTTGAGGTGCAGCCTGCCTTCCAGCCCCCCATTTACAAACACCACTAGCTCCCCAAAGACTCAGCCTACTTTCCTGCTTCCCCACTTTTCTGAGCACTCATCTGCAGAGGAAAGGTTTCTTGTGAGCTGTAACTTTTCTGACCCATCTGTTTTCTTGACAGTGGTGATGGGCAGCTAATAGCAAGTGCCTGCTGAGCTCAGTTCTGCTGCATCGGAGTGAGCAAAGGAGGCCAGTGCTGCTGCCGAGAGCATTTCAGACTGCAGCCCACAAACAACACAGCAAGGCATTACGCAATACAAAATAGCATGAGTGCTGGTACTGCCAAATCACTTCTTTGTGGTTCTTTTTATCCAGATGAAAACACTACTAATTCACAAGTACTAATTAATTCACCAATGTTTGTAACAGTCTTAGAATCCATGGAGATTCATTTTACCATTATAATGTTCTCAATATAGTTATTTTGCACAACAATGGCAGGTCCTTGTTCCTCAACATTAACCTCTATGCATTGTAATATAGCATTGGAGAAGAGAGTTTTGCTTAAGTGGTAAATAACGCTTTTTAAAAAGAAGTTCTTTATTTAAATTCCTAAAAGGTTAGGGTTTATTTTATGACAAAAAAGGACTCACAGAAGACCAATGACTTCCCACTCAGCCTTGGATTTGACATGCTATACAGATGGGTTCTGCTGATGCCTCTGACAAAGATACTCTACATGAAACCAAGCAACTTGCTCAATTTTGTTGGGAAAAAAGGAGACAGCAAACCTTCCTTTCTTCTGAACTTTGTCTACTTAACTTTGTAAGTTCTTTCAATTAGCTCACAGTGAAATAGGGCCAGGTTTGAAGGCAGAGATAAACACAGAAGATTACAATAGCTCAGAAGGAAATAATACAAATAAGGATCTCTGCTGAAGTAGGATTTAAATAAGTGGAAATGTTACTGTCACTCTGGAGGTGAAACTAGAGATGGGAGAAAAATGTTAAATTAAACTTCAAGGGTAAATCAAATGGTTTTCACCTTGATAGCAGACTCATGGCCTGAGCTACGAAATGCTGCGGTAATATACCCATATTGGGATAATATACCTATATTGGGATAATATACCCAGAAGAAGAAAATCCATGTGTATGGGATTCAAATTTGGGAAACTATAGTGCAATATTAAGCAGAAACAGTCAAGGCTGGTAGACAGACAAAGAGCAGAGGGTTAAAGGAATAAAGAATAGGAAAAATTCAGTTGAGCGTACATAGTCCATACTCATAGAATCATAGAATCCTTTAGGTTGGAAAAGACCCTTCAGATCATCAAGTCCAACTGTAAACCTAACACTGCCAAGACCACCATTAAATTGTGTCCCTAAGTACCATGTCTACACATCTGTTAAATACCTCCAGGGATGGGGACTCAGTCACTTCCCTGGGCAGCCTGTTACTTCAAGACATACTAGAAAGCAGAGGCAAAAGAAACTGTGAGAGGATGGCAAGGGAGGGAGGTTTGAAATGTGAGAAAGCTTTCTTAAATTCATGATCAGAAATGTAAAAAGACACAGTCTTGGAGTAGGGACAGAGACACAAGTGGAATATAGCACTGGCTAGTGATGTCAGAACCTTTCCAGAAGTACAACTGTATGGAAAAGAAGAATTATTTCCTCACATAAGAATTGGAGAAGTCATTTACTGCTCTGCAGGAGGAACACTTACTGGAAACCAAGCAGAGAGTTGGCAAGACATCTATGCTGGGAGTAATGGTGACACTTGGAGATAGGACACCAGTTATTTGGAGACAGCCAGAAAGACTTTCCTATTTGCCTAGTTCCCTGAGAAAACAGAGCTGTCAAAATCATACCACATCTGCAATCAGACCATACCAGGTCTGCTACCAGACCTTATACATGCCCAGCACTTCTTAGTCCCAGCACACATGGAAATATCTTGCATAAAGGCAGACAGATGATAATGTAATTCTGAGCAACTGAGTACAAGGTAGCTCCAGGAAATTTGAGGTGGCTGATGAGAAAAGAATATTTGTACTAACCACCTCCAAGCAGTACCAAGCATGCATGCAGGTAAGTGGGTGAAGTCTTGTAAGAAGCTCCAGATGGCCAGGTACTGAGAAAGAGGCAACAGCAAGAACTCTGAGGTTAAATAGTGCCACGGAAACAACAAAGGAAACAACAAGGAAACAACAAAGACAAAGACAAATCCAGCTCACCAGAGCAGGAAGGAGAGAAGCAGTGCTAGGCTGGGGGAAACTGCCAGGCCTGGGCAAGGATAACTTGTTAGACAAGGCTCTCATGCAGCTCATGAAAATTATAAAGCCTGTATGCTCATCTGATGTTAAACTGAGCTTCCCAGTTGCTCACTTGCCATCATTTCTTCTGGGGACATCTGGAAGTGTCCTCGACCCACCTGGTTTGTGCTCAGAAATGAAAGCATAGATGGTGAGAATGGGGAGAATCTTTTTAATAAGGCCTGTTCTGACAGGACAAGAAATAACGGATTTAAACTAAAGAAGAATAGATTTAGACTAGACATTAGAAAGAAGTTTTTTACAATGAGGGTGGTCAAGCACTGGAGCAGGTTGCCCAGAGAGGCAGTGGAGGCCCCATCCCTAGAAACATTCCAGGTCAGGTTGGACGGGGCTCTGAGCACCCTGATCTGGTTAAAGCTGTCCCTGCTCACAGCAGGGGGGTTGGGCTGGATGACCTCTAAAGGCCCCTTCCAACCCAAAGCATTCTGTGATTCTATAATTCTATGGTGGACCAGATGTAGAAGACTTTGGAATGTATTTACGAAGAGCAAAGGGAAGTTTGAACTGTAGGCCAGGAACCAATTGGTGTTTAAGGTTCAGCAGGGAAGAGAGAAAGGTCATGTATTAAATGTATTAAATGCACATCAGGAAGGTTGGGGAGTTTTAGAGAGGGAAAGGAGTGAAGAAATTGGAGGCCTGAGGAAAGCACAGATAAGCTGAATAAACAAAATATAAAGAGCTATCATGGCAGTCATGTGCCTGCACAAAAGAAAAATGCTCTTCCAAAAAATAGATTCCCTATTAAGTGATTTTGCTTGATTTTTTCACGCCACTCATGAGTTATCAATCTCCCCACCCATAAAGACAAATGTCATATCGGCCCTAACCCATCAGCTATTCTCAATTTATCACCATTTAATATATATTAAAATGCTCTTACCTCTGATTGCAAAAACAAACAAAATAAGGCAACATAAATCAAAAAGAAAGGGAAAGTGAGACGAGGAGGCTGAAGAGACAGAAGGGAGATCTGCTTCTCAAAAGAATGGCTTTTTTTTTTCTCTTGATCTTTGCATCCAAGCGCTCAAGGCCTCTCCACCACAAAAACAGTCCAATGGACTTACACTGTAAATCACATCACTAGTTTATTAATCTCCTCACAACACAGAAACAAATGCTCAGCTGTGGAAGGGGAGTGGGGAAGCTGCAGAGTAGTAACAAACTCAGCAACCCTATGTCTCTCTCTCTCTCTCTCATCCCATTATAAACTAACACAATATTTTTCTCCAATTTTCAGTCAGTATTGCAGCTCGCAGCAGAAAAGATACTGAAAGCAGCAGGAGCCAGGCAGGGGTGTCAGACTTCAGAGCGGACACTGCCTTGGGACCTGGGGGGGCCAGTAAATCAGTGCACGCTTGTCAACAGCTCCAAGCTGCAGGAATTACTCGAGCGAAAATAACAAATGGCTGTCATTGTGGAGCCAAAAACCTGTGATTATAATTATCACATCCCCAGTGACCTTGCATAAACTTTAATCCCTCTCCAATGGAGCATTTAAATAGCCTGCATCTACTGGCAGGGGACCGTGTCCCCTTAGTTGAAAATACAGAGACTAGGAAAGAAACGAGCCACAAAGAAACCACCAAGCCCCTCTGTGTCTTACAGCTTGTATTAAAGAGTCATACAAGAAAAGCCCTGTCACTGTCATTTTAATTGATATTATATAGTCATCCTCAATTCAAAATGCCATGGTGGTAACCAAACTCTGCTAAGACCAGCACCAAGCATTTTAATCAGATGAAAAGGTCAAATAACACCAAGTTTTCATCACTGCATTCAGTGGGTCACTGGGCTGAGAAAGTGGGTATACAAGGTGTGTGGACGGGTTGTTGAGCCAAGAAATCTTCAGGGAGGCAACCTTCTTCCACCTTGGAGAGGTTAGCTCACCTTGCAGGTCCCACCATGATCCAGACCTGAATGAATTCTTCAGCTTTGATTAAAGACCTTTTTCCACTGCTAAAATCAGGTATTTTAACTATTTGGGTTTTTATGTTACCCCTTACAGCCAGGACTGGATGTCTTTGATTACAGAATTAAGGACCATTATTTGCTAGCGTCTTGTTCTGCTTCTCTAGGTTGTAAAGGTACTTCTATACAATATAGACAGGTGCTACAGAAAACTCTAAAAGCTCTGAATCTGGGGAAAGGAAAGATTTTGATTCTAAAGGATTTCATAGCCCTCATATTTCTGATCCTGAAAGGATCCTTTTAGGGGAAACAAATCTATTCATGCTATTTCATGTAACCAAGTCCTCCAAAGCACATCGAAAGTATAGTAGTTGCAGGAATTTGGTGACATTGCTTTGAAATTGTGTGAACAAAATTACTCCATGGTAATCTGATTATTAGTTCACAGACTACAGAAATTGTTACACCTGCAAACCAGGTAATTTCCCCCAGATCAAGCACCTCCTACACTCAGCAGATGCTCCCACATACAGATAACATATGTGGGTTAAAACACAAGACTTTTTATTTTACATACATGTGTTAACTATGTTCAGCATGAGCTTTGCACTATGTATCACATAAGAGTGATTTTTTTTTCCAATATTTTTGCAAGAAGACAAAATGAACTTGTTACTGGAAAAGAGTTTTGCTAATTGCACAGGCTTTCAATAGATTTCAGAGATAGTACATCAGAAGAATTACACATTCAAATTAGGAGTAATTTTTACAAATTCAAAACTTTTAAAATAGAGAAATCAGTGTAACAGTAAGACTTAAGAGAAAGCCATTTATTGAGATAGGGCAAAATTTAAACATCTCTATATTAGTGTGTAGACAGGCGTATGTACTGCTCACCTGCACTTCTCTGTCTGTGATAAATAAAGTAAAAGATATCTAGAGGAAGAGGTATGTTTCCTAAAAATAGGAAATTGTACCATCTAGGAAAGCAAGAAATACTTGAAATGGAGTAGTTCATGCCCACACTTAGGGTTTTAACTTTAAATGTGGAATCAGAGATAAAAATAACTAAGAAACAGCCTTAATACAGTTAAAGGGCTAGAGTGGATCACAGAGGTACTTATTTAGGTAGTTTTGCAAGTCAATAAAACCCCAGTGTATATTGCAAAGAGAGTATTTCTTCCAAGCAGCTGTATTAACCTAAACCATATGTCCTGGCAAGCCTCTAGCCAGCTCTCTTAACCCAGCAGTGTCAGCGCCACTTGACAGTGCCTTTGAAAACATGGCTACAGCTAGCACAAGTCTGCTTTTTGCTCTGTGACTGGATTAGGATGCCCTTTGGACCAGAGAGACAGTGAGAGAGACAGCCAGAGCCTCACGGAGCTTTGCATCCCTGTGACATTCAGGAAATAGGTGGTGGCACAGGAGAGACAGCTCTTTTCAGCCTGTGGCACAGAACTGGAACTGGATTGAGTCCAGGTGCCTTCACAGACCATGACATCAAGGCCACTCAACAGCCACCCCATAGTACAATATTCCATCAGCCTCATTAATTTTAAATTAAAATTCTCCATTTGCATCACTGCAACATAAATAAATACATTAAATATCGTGTAATAATAGCTTGGCACATTTTTCCTTTTGTCAGGAATCATTCCAAATGTCTTCTCTCCTTTCCCGATTAGCAATGTGATACAGTTACCCGAGTTTAATGCTGTGCATTCTATGTGTTTCATGCATGAAGATTTGGTAAAATTCCTCTATTTATCCCATATACTGGAGATGAGTTATCACCAATTGTCTCTCTGTTTTGTTTCTCCTTTGACACATTATCCAACCTCACTGCTCCAACATCCTTGTTCCATCTCATCTTGGAGAATGGGCAGAGTTTGAGAAATTTTCTCTCTCTTTTTTCATGTCAGTAACTGAAATAACTGACAGTAACTTTCATGACAAGACCAGCTTTTAGTTGCTTGTCTCAACTTGCACATACACTATTTTGTGAATTCATGTCTAGAAAAAAAAGCCACAGCACGAAATCTGCACTTTCTGTGTGTTAATACTTGAACACACACCAAATTTGGCATGAAATCACACATAAACACCTGATATCATTGGCAATTAGCCATTATTTGCCATGGAGTGAGTGCAATGGGAGAGGGTGTTAACCTGTTTGGTTTTACAGAAAATTACAGAAAGCCTATTATTTACCCCTTTCTTCTTTATCATGAGAAAAATCATAGACACTTCCTACCACTTATTTTATATTATGAGCCTATTTTGAGTATATGTTTGTCAAAATTGAAATTATTTTGAAATAGCTGTTGCTGAACACTGGAATTCCTTGGGAATTACAGAAACAAAATTGTTGTGAGACAGGAATTACATTCTATGAATGGTATTATAAATTTTCATTTCTTCTGATACTAATGGTCTGGACTTATAGTGTAAGCCCTTTGCAGTCCTGTATCCCTATCATCCCAGAAGGTGTGCAATAAAAAAACAAAGCGGTAGTGTTTGAGCAATGCAGTGGGACCAGGTGACTGTACAACTGGGTCATTTTTGAAGAGTTTCAATTTCAGTGTAGAGCAACTTGAATAAACACCTCATAAAACTACCTTCACATTATGGGGCAAATTGCTCATCTCTGAATCACAGTTGCTTTTGGCTTCCCATTCAAAACTCTTTCCACGAGTCCCACTGGCATTAATGGGAGCACCACAAGCAGAACGAATAGACAATCATTTCATACTGAGAGGAGAATTTCCCCCACATGGTGTGTGTCCATCACACAAACCCACATTTCATCGAGGGAGGGAAACACAACCCATGTGAGCATTCCCATCCCTATCTTTCCATGTCCTCCTCTGCAGTCTGCTGCCTGCGGCCACCAGGACCAGACAGCCTATCTGGCATTTTTAACAGTTTTTATCATTTCACAACACTGGCTCCTAGCTGTTTCACATTCCCCAGCACTTTCCTGCAGTGATGCTGGCTTCAGTCAAAAGACGACCCTGGTCCACTGAAATGCCAAAGGCATTCTCTTGCCCGATAATATTTTGGCCTCCTAAAGACCCCATCCTGAGGAGGGGGTTACTCTGAAAAAGCAGTGATACCCAGATGAATAGAGATCTCACTACCCTTGGTGAGATCCCGCATACTTTAGCTAAACAAGGAACATATATAATGTATGGGGATGCTGTACAAGCTTGAAGAAGAGATGTCATACACAAACTAGAGAGGCAACTCACCACCCTTCATCACAAGTCAAAACCAGGTAAGAAATAGAAGGCAGAAATAGGCTGCCTTGCCCCAGGCAAATTCACCCCAGGACTTCTGATCACCATGCAAATTTGTGCATTTGGGCAGTGCATAAGTATCTTGGCACTGCAACATCTTTTTTCCCAGTTTTGGGGGAAAATTTGCTGACTAGGACTTTTTATTTTTCCAGGTTTTAATATTTTCCCTTACAAGCCAGCAGTACAGACCATCACACTAGTGCTGGATAGAGTTTAAACACCCAGAACCTGCAAGCACTCAACAGTCTTTCCCACAAGAGAAATATTAAAAGTACTTGTTTCATTCCTTGCCTTTTTACTCCTTTCCCTTTCATTTACCCCATTCTCCAAGATATTTATACTGCTCTGAAGTTCAGACTGGGCTTGAAGAGGCAATCATCCATATTTAGAGAGGGGTATTTCTCTGCCATGACTTCAAAAGTGTTTCTGAATCCTAAAACTTGCACAGGGTTTCATGAAACCTAAAGAATATGGACCTCACCCTGGGATCTTCATCTCAAGAAGTTTTTCTTCTGAAACTGGTGTGCGTTTTCCAGCAAAAGCAATAGCTGATCTCCTTTTTCTGACAAAAATAATCTTATCAGAAAATCTTCAACTAGAGTCAACTTCACCCAGCATTGCCAGTTTTATCGCCAGTTTTCCCTCTCAGTACAACATCCTTCTTCAAGCTGACTTCCCAGAGCCATACAAATATACCAAAAATTATAGCCTGTATTTTTAAAGGATGATTCTGGTTGCTACAGTTATGTCAAAAACTTGCAATATAAAAACTATAGGTTCAAAACTAGGAAAACCAATTAAGAGAGACAAAAATTATATGCATTATTTGTTGATTTAAATTTCTGAGAGTGTCGAATTTCTTTGTCTTCTGAGGTAGAAAAGCCGTGCATCTTTCTTCTGTTGGGAAGTAGAAAGTGTTGTGTTTTCATTTCTGATTCATTTCAGTTCTTTGCTGTACAGGTAAGGTTCATGTGGTTTGAGGTCTGATAATGAAGACTTGGCACAGCTTTAAATATAAGTAATTAGGGAATCCATTGACCATAACAAACAATGGACCAAAAAAAGCTGTTGTAGAGAAGGTACTTCCCAGTTGCCCATTACAGCAATTTTTGCCTGTAATTATAACTCACAAATTTAATTCACTCAGAAAACAAATACTTTTTTTTTTGCTTAAATATCCTAAATCAAGCATTAAATTACAAGTCTTTCAAGAACGAACTTCATTATTACCTTTCCTATGTGAAAGGAAAAAAAAGTAACTCTTGAAAATCTATGTGAAAAGGCCACATGCAAGCATGCTGTAAAGACATCTGCATAATAAAATCCCCCTGTACATCTCCACACATCACATGCATGTGTGCTTACATATATATATATGCACATGTATACGTATGGATGCATATTTATATTTTTTTCTATATATACACACAAACATACACTCAACCTATGAAAAATGAAAGTCTAATGATAATGTGATCCCCAGAAGCCTAGCACTTCAATTATAAAGCAATCCTAGCACAAATCCAGAAAATGTCACTGTCACATGCTTCCATTGTATGCTGTTGAAAATACCTCCAAAGTTTGGAAATTAATCACACAGCAATGCCAATCTTTTAAGCCAGGCATCTATGAACCAACCTCTTCCCTACTGAATGAATTACATTGAAATCATATAATTGCAGGCTGCCATTCAGTCACCCTTAACAATAGGAGACTTCGAAAATTGGAAATTTTTTTCCCCTCTGACTCCCAACTTGCAAGCATGAAGCATACAGCAAAAGCTCGGTGCCTTTTAAATTACCTAAAATCTACATCCTTCAGACAAATGAACAAAAAAAAAAAAAAAAAAGGGTGCAATTTAAGGGCAAATCATTTTGTGTTAATCCTTGGGAACTCAAAGCATGAAGATAAAAGAAGAAAAAATGCAGGTTTCACTTTGCTCATTATGGGACATTGACTTTCACCTAATAGTATGCAATTAAAATTTCTTCATGAGATTTCCTTATTGAAATAAGAAAGATAGCACCGTGCTGAATGTGGTGATAGATCTGGTATAAACGTGCTTTCTGGACAAACTGATTTATCATGTCTCATTCCAGCAGTACTTTCTTGCTTGCTCATTTCTCATCTTATTACTGTGAAGTTGTAATTAAAGAGGATCCTCCCACAGAGAAGAGTTCTCCTTCAGGACAAGCTAAATTATAAATGCACTGTTCTTTCTCTGAGCCCGATTTAAAGGGGCAGTCTGCTGAGGGAAAGATGCACATCTAATACTTGGGACTCCTGGCTCTGTAATTTTGTGCAGGTCTCTTTCTCTTAGATACAGAATAAATTTGGTTTATAAGCTCAGCTTCCTGGGCAAATACACCTCTGCAATTGACTATTTCAATTTAAATACATAGACAATTCAATTAAAATGGTATTGAACCACCGTGGCTGATTTAGTTCCTGTATACTTCATGTATGATCACTCGTATAATACACCAAAATATTTCAAAGGGCACTGAAAAACTATTTAAGAAATAAAGAGCTTGTAAAAATTCTTCCTATTCTTCAGGAACAATAGAACAACGCTTGACGATAAAGGCAATCAACACTGACCACTACAAGATGAATTTGCCAAGAAGACACTACCATAAGGAAACATAAGCAGTAGGCATGAGATCAATTTGACACCATACTATCCTTCCTCTACCAAATTCTCAGCCCTTAAAATACATGGACTTGCACCAATGAAAATAAAAATATAAAACATTTTTTGTTCCCCTTTATTTGGACTCATATCCTTAATGCAATAAACTATTCCTACTGCAAGCAATAGCAAAAATCCAGTTTCCTTCAGGGGAAGATACTCCAAGGACTCCCAGTAGTGCTGTTACTCAAGGAGGTTCTTGTGCCTTTGTATCTGAACATCTAAATCTAAATACAGCAATACAGTGTTACCCCATTAGATTTATTTTTGGTCCATTGTTCCCAAAAGCTCTACATTATAAGAAAATGAATTCCAGGAATAAGAATTATTCGTATCACTTCACACCAACTCTCGAAGTCACTTCTGATGCTTCCCTGAGGACTCTGGAAAGAGGGAATCAGCGTGTGAGCTTCATAAAATGGGACTTAGAAGAATGCACTGAAAAATAGGGGTGAGCTGTCTGAGCTTGAAATGCTTGTCCAAGAACGAGAATCTTCTCTTTCTCAGCTTTGGAGTATGTATGAATCTTAATATTTAGCATTACTTTCACGGTATCCTTCCTTTCATGTCAATGTGGGATCTAAAAGAATTCAGATCTCTTGATAATGAATATCCATCTGATACTCAAAAGACTCACACAACCATAAGATAGCCTTTTGCACTGTTACATCCTATAGCTTTATATTTCTCCTTGAGTCCATTAATTTAATTGCATCTCTGGATTTCATTTTAAAATATTTTATTGTAATCATAGGAGACAGCAATAATGTATTAATGTGCTCAGTAGCAGTATTACTCAGTAAGAGCAGCATTATATTTGCAGACATACAATTTCAGAGTTAATTTCATAAAAGTATAGGTGAGCTTGATCCTTAAATTAATACCATTGTCCTTTGCAAGAGAGTTAAGACAGGCAATTCATTCTGTGTCATATCTACGATGTTTTAAATGTGATGCAGAGCTATGTAAAAGTGAGGTGTTCATAGCAGCTGATATGACCATGCGGGTCTAGATCCCATAAAGAAAAAAAATGAAAAAATTGTTATGCTAATAGATGGTGAAATATTTATAACCAAGTATTTTTAAGTCCTTTTCAAAAAAATAAAATCTCAATGATTGTATGTGAAAATGCTAAGCAAAAATTATCTGATTCATCTTCCAAAACCAACAGATTTGTATCAGTAATTATTATTTCATTGGCTTCTCTTTCTCTTTTACATGTGTTCTTTCCCATTTTGCCAAGAGAAGAGAAAATGTGTAAGGGAAAAAGGAAGGAAAAAAAAAAGAAAACAGCACAGCACCCCAAACCTTACCATTGCTTGCTCTACCGCATTTCTTGCTGATGATTCTATTTACTGTATTAGTACTGCAGATTATCTGTGGCTAATTAGTTGCATATTTTCATATTCAAAAGTCCAGTGCAGATTGGTATGATAGTTTCATTGAACACACAAGGTCACATCAGCACACTTGTGTTTCATAGTTTGTGCTTCCATGGATGGCTGCAAGTCCTAAAGCAACTGAATCCACTTCTTCAAAGGTAATTTTCCATAAAATTTCTAATACATTTAGATAATACATAAAAGGTGAGGTCTATAAACATTCACAAAACAATTGAAAAAAGGAAATATAACCACTGACAATGCCACTTTTAGTCAAGTAAACATTCACTAGAAATTCTTTCTTTAGGTATATTCCCTGCCCTGATAAAAGCCCCAGTTCTGTTTTAAAAACGTACGAAGTATTGGCTGTAAAAAGCTTTTCCTTGTTAGATGTCTTAACACAGAGAAAATAAATACAGTGCAATAAAGTGACTTAAAACCTCAGATATTCTCACTCTGCTTTCCAAAGAGCTCATGATCAGAATGGAAATACATATCTTCATTTATGAAGAATTTCTTGTGCAAAAATTCTCTGAAGCTGCATATTACTTGCCAAGTTCTGACCAGGGAGAATTTGTTTTATGGATGAATTATTACCTATTAACGTACACAGTATTGTAAATACAGCTGCTGTTGGGCAGCAGGAGATGAGTGCCAAGCAGACAAGGGTCTGTGCTCTCACCAGCTTACAGTGTAAAGGGACAACCACTGACAAACTACAGGACCAGGCAGAAGATAAGTAAAGCAAGAAGTATCCATTAGCGCTCAGTCACAGGATGGGTGGGGATTCAGATGCTGCACATAAAGAATTACCACCTAAATGCAGGGAATAAATAAAGGAGCATTCCCAACTGGCAGGCTACTCTCAGTTCCTACTCCCTTTTGTTCTTACCTGTTAGTTCTGCTGGCTGACAAATCATCTCCCCGACACAATAAATTTGTTATGGAACATTATCTCAGGCTGAGGAAAGTCAGGATGTGCTAAAGGTCATGTATGTATTAACCCACTACATGAGAGTCCCCACCCTTAGTCTAAAACATAGTCTTAAATTACATACTATTGAACTGGCTATAACAGATCTCTCATGAACAGCCTCATTTACCTGACATGTTCTCAAGATGTGCCCAAACATCTTGAAAACAGGCCTGTGTCCTGTTTGCTCCAAGGTATTATTAAGGGCAAGAGCTATGTTGTGAAACGCTGGGGTTGTGAAGTTACAGTCCCTAAGAGAAAGGAGATGAGGACAGTCTGATTCCAGCACCAGCTAAACTTGGGTGCACAGCACACGCTGAATTAAGATCTGGTCACAGCGAACCCTGGGAGATCACAGCTACAGGGGTCTGCACTCAGCTTCAAGTTTAGTTCAGAACTTACAGAGGCTGTGTCTTCTGTATATTTTATGTTTTGTACCAGAAAAAAAACAGGACGACTTTTAGCCTAGAAGAATGAGGAATAGACTATAACTCAGTTTGGGGTTTTAAATACCTTTTGAGAAACGCGTTCTTCTCCCTGAAGTAGCATTAGGTAGTAGCATCAGGCAGATGGTGAATGCTGTGATTTTGGATATGCAGTAACGCTGACCATTAAGTCAGACAAAATGAGCAGCAAAACAGAGTTAATGCAGCTGTTTTCAACAGCAGATATTCCATACTCTTAGTTAAAATCAATTCAGAACTAGGACATGCTTTTAATAATGGGCTTTTAGTATTTAAAAATCAGTGTTGTTCCATACAATGATTGAGTAAACTTGATTGGGTTGGTTAAAATAATGCAATTATTAATTTCCCATTTATCTACTTTTATTCTCACTCAGTCAGTAACAGAGAGGGAAAGGACAAAAAGAGAAATCCAGGAAATTTGAATTGTAAAGGGTTTTTCTAAGAGAAAATTTCAGGAATACTTTTGCCAAATTTCATATTTTTCAAGCAAGGGATTTCTTCCCTTAGATGATTTGTCCAGAAATTTTCACTAGCTCTATGTACAGCAGGAACAATACAGATGAGAAGGCAATTTCCTGATTCAAGACTGCTTCACAACTGGTTTATATTGCTGTACAACGTTATCTTCAATTTCACTTTTGGATACATTGCTTTTCCCAAATGGAAGAAAGCAGCTGAAAGTCATTGGTGAATGCCATTACGTGAGTTCTGAAGCATCATCAGTGCCCATTGTAACTTTCTCCTTACAGCAGGAATTACAGGATGAATCCAAGATTCTTGGTCAGATTCTTAAATAGCAAAAACTTACATTAAAGATTTTTAAAATACATGATTGCATATAGTCAAGCATGAAAAGGAATGGAGGGGCTTTGATTGACTTCCTATATCTCATTACTGTAAAACCAGGGCAGGAAGAGACAAACGTAAAATCTGCATTCAATAATCTAAAACACAACCACCAAATGGTGAACAACACCCTTCTAATACATCACTAACAAGAAAGCATGTCAAACTTACAATTTTCCCTAGTCCTCGGTCTTAGAAGTTATGCTCATTGAGATGAGATTAAAACCTATTCCCTCATGGACTTGCCCATCACCCAGTGGAAAATACATCCCAACTTGCCTCTGAATAGCAAGAAGCATTTTTACTTCACAAAACCCTTTGCTCCAGTCCTGTTTTAACTGCCAGAGTAATTTCTACAGAAACCACCCAATGACTCAAAGCCTGACCCTGCAGCAGGCTGTGATGGTGCTCTGTTACGAGGGTGCCCACCACATGAGGACAGCGCAGGTTGCCCATGTGCTACACAGCAGTGCCCAAGGGGAAGGACACATCCAGGCTGCATCCCAAAACTAATCTGATCTTCTGGGACTAAATTTAACAACTGAAGATCCTTCCGCCCTCCCTCCATGGTTATCCCTGAGATTTGTCCTAGCTTTTAGGCACCAAGTCTACACCATTCCTCTTTTTAGAGAGAAAGGCACTCTAAAGAACAATTCATTTAATCCTAATAAAGGTCTTTTGGGAGCTCCTATATCTCTTCATTAGTTACACAGGAGATCTTAGGTCATATTTAGACCCCAATTTGTCCAGCAGTGCCTCTGGGAATGTAGTGGACCCCAGGCAAGAACCAGCCTCCCCTGAACCCGATTTTTTAACCAAACCAGGAAAGGCAGCAGACTTTCCATCATAGCTGAGAGCGTACAGGACAAGTTGTTTTGATGCTGACTCATCACTACTTAATCTGGGGGAAGAAAGGGAGGAAGGAAAGAGGGGTCAGCTAATTAACATCTCCAGACAGTACCATCTACTTGGAATTTCCAATGAACTGTGTAATTTGGGATAGGAGACTAGGAAATCAAAGGCCAGTAAAAGGATCTGGTTGCAAATAGAATTTTTGAGTCGCTCTCCTTGACAGAAAACCATTCTCTGGCAATTGTGGAAAAGGGAAATGTTGGCTTAGTGCAAAGAGCAAACACAGAAATCTTTTAAAGACACAGATATCTTGTATCTCTGCCTTCAGTGAGCTGTTTCTCCTTTTTATTCTCATTTTCACTCTCCGTCTGTCTTCATTAGTCTGCTGGCACTCTGCTAGGATTAGTGAGCTAGTTTCCATGGTTTCTTATTTTCACTTTCTATCTTTCTTTGCTTAACTCATTAAATTGCTCATTACTTCACTGCACTTTACAGGAGACATATTTATTGTATTAGTTACACAATGGCCAGATTAGTAAGTGATAGGCAGTTTGCTATTTGAAAGAACATATTCTAATAGCAGAAAGGAAATTCAGGAGACACAGATATTATCTACTAGTTGTAGCATAACTGGGCTAGCTAGTAACTGCTAAATGTTTGCCCTTTATCACTAGAAATATGCAACATGATTATAAAAAAGTGGTGTGCACGCACACCTCTGTTCTCTGCAGCACCCGTGCTGCACTTGCACCCACAGGAAAGGGAAGCTGCAAGAACAGCTCTGCAGACAAATACCTTCTTTACCTTATCGTCTTTACCTTCCATGATAAACTGCAATGATAAACCTGCCCAGACCATGGCTTTTCCCAAGGCAGGGAGGAAGTCTGCACACCTGAGCCGGCCTCCGGCTGCTGAGGAGAAGAGGAGCGGGGCCAGCAGGGAGGAACCAAGGCATCACAGAGGGTCCTGGCCAAAGGAAGCCCTCCCACGTGAAAACTGAGCTTAAAAAAAACTTAACAGTTTTGGCTCCGATTCTCAGATTTCCACCATGCATGTGCCAATAGCTTTATAAGGAAGATAATTCTGCGACTGATACTCATATCCTGGTAAAATTCTTGAGTAAAATGACTATTCAATTCAATGGGAGTACAGTGTTTGCTACAGCAAGAAAATTTTTATTCTTAATAAGTCAGCAGAGCTACAATTCTGTACCTATAACAAAGTATTCTCCTGCTCTGGTTCAGGGGGTCTGCTCAGTCAGGTCTGTATTCAAAGCAGCTTTCAGTCCTGATACGTTTCTTGTGGTCAGCCTCTGGAGTTTTTTATTTGCTTGGTTTTCTGATTGTGCCAACTTCAACACCCCTTCTCTGCCAGTTCACCTCCACTGTCTATTCCCTATCATTTCTCTAAATAATCCCCACCCTCTCATCCTCTCCATTGAAGTACAGTGCATTTCCCCCTCTGGTCTAACCATCAAGGGTGAAAAAGAGGTCTCTACCTTGCACCTCTCGCTTTCTCTTTTGATCTTTTTCACAGTTAAATATAACATAGTTGATTCAATTACGCTGAAGTTTCTCAGATGCTGAATGTAATCATCCATGCTCTGCCTCTTTAGGTTGACAGGACTCCAAGACAGAGTTCCTTTCAGCTGAATTAAGATCTTTACCGCAGTTAGTGAATAGTATATACAGGGGTTCACGCCATTCATTCATCTTCTCTGGTAGTTCATTTATCACTCGGAGGCAATCTACTGTGGAGAATTTTGATAAAAAGGATGCCTGTTTTGTTTTTTTTTTTTTGGTGGTTTAAAGAAAATCTAGTATTTTTTAAAAGATTGACTTGGTTCCTTGGCTAAACTTTGTAGACATAAGACCAAGGGATTTATGAAATGTAGCTTTCCTTTTTACCTCATCTGTATGGAAATGAGATCTACTATTTCTCCAATAAACCCTATGAATGCTTGTATTTTTAGGGTGTGAACAGGAGCTGTTCCATTTCACCATCCTTTAATGTTAGCCTTCTGCTGCCTGCTTTACTGCTTCATTTTATGTATTCTGGCATAGGAAGTGCGGATGTTTGCTAAGTTTGTCAGTAGGGCTTTTCTACAGTAAACTTTATCTTGAATTCTTACTGATAACAGTCTTTGCTCTTCAAAGTATATCAAGTCTGTCCAAGATTGCTGTTCTATCATTGTCCTTGATAGAGAATAAGATCATCTTTTGTCATCTAGCAGAATTTGTTTCCTGCTATTTTTATATCCTGTAAAGCCTTCGAAGAATGTCCCAGATTTTAAGAACAATGTATTTTTGAATATCTTGTAGTTCTTGTTCAATTTAATCAATTCTCTTAAAAAAAAACAAACAAAACAAACAAAAAAACCACTTGATGCAATACAGTGGAACAAAAAATATATCTCCCGAAACTTCAAAACAAGAAATATATGATGGTACAGCAGAATAACTCATATAAGTGAGGCAGACAAGAAAAAGACATTATTAAAGTTGGAGAGCCCCAAGAGTGACCTATTTATTTCTCAGAGCTGTTTGCAAAACACATACACTGCAATTCTGTATACGTATGCTATTCCTTAAAAGATAAATGCTTCAGTAACCTCTGCTGTATAAAAGTCTTCATGTTAAGCCTAAACCAAGTGACTTGCCACCCCTGAATCACAAGCCCTCTCTGAAAGGGAAGACAGAAGAACAGAGTTAGATGATAAAGGAAAGAGGGATGTGCTAACGCAGCCAGGGCTGGTGGCAGAGAATCAGTTCTCCCTTTAGCAGTCATCAGGCAAAGTCCTGCCCCAAGAAATGGTGCTGGGAGTTTTGCAAGGCGGAATTAATTGATCCAGTTTCTGATATGGTGTACACAGATCATCTGGCCCCTTTGTCATCTAGATTGGAATTACTAGGTCACTCTTAGTATTTCTTAGCAAAACTAACAACTGCAAGGTTAATTTTCTCCATACCTTTTAAACACCTGCATCTAAAACATTCTTTTGCATTCTGGTGAGTTTTCTTTCAATGGTTTATAAACAGTAAAAGGTATAGTTAAGCAAGAGAGTACCTTGCTCTTTTACAAAAAACGGGAAGCGATCAATTACTTCTTATTGTTCATGTGTTAAAATTAAGGCTTTTTAAAGGCAAAATTACTTTCTCCAGAAAACCTGTAAAAATAGAATGTGCAAAATACTTTAAGAATGGTTTAATATTTTTAAAATGGCAAGAAAACTTTGTATTTCATTTAAAAAAAAAAAAACAACTAGTTTTAAAACCCTACTCCTGCTTGCTTACTTTTTCATAAATACGTCTGCGGTACCTGATGGTAGCAAATTTCATTCTTTCTAGAGCATGACAGTTGGACAATCCCTATGTCATCTATCTCAAATTAAGGATACCATGTTTCATCTTTAAAACTATACTATCAGCAGTGAGCCTGGCCTAAAGTGGAATCTGGCAGAATACAGCTCCTCCAAGGAGAAACAATATTTGGGGGATTAACCTGAAATTAGCTTAGGTATTCACTGAGAAATTATTTTCTTTAAGGAAGGGGGGAAATATTATCAAATGTACCCTGCCTATAAATTAAAACATTAAAAATGTCAAAATTCCATGACATTCAATACAAGAAAAGCAAATGTGGGCAAGCTCCCATTAATCCTTGTTGAATTACATGCTGTAAGCAAAAAGAATAGCTCTGGGGCTCTTCTGTTACTTGAGGCTCTTCTGTTACTACCTTTTAAAGGCAAACTTATCTCTGTCACTGAGATTTTCATATTTTTATTAAATTAAAAACTAAAAAAAATTAAATACCTTGTGCCACATTTTAGCACATTATCCGACATATGTACTTAAGAATCTAACACTTCAAATACAATATTTCCTTGACATCCATCACTACAGCATCCAAGCACTTCCTAAGCAACACGGTCCCCCTCTGCCTTTGTGGGTGCCCCCTTACTGCAGGAGAACCGAGGCATTGCAGAGTAGCCAGCTCAGCCCATAGGCCATCTCAAATACAGCTGGAAACCGAACCTAGGGCATGTGTTTAGAGTGTAATCAGAAGATGCAACTCCTACATACTAGCAATAATAAACCACTAATGCAGCTAGACTGTGCAACAGTAGTAGCAAAGGAATCATGGCACTAGGCTTGATATGCAGTGAACTAACCCACCAGAGACACATGCATCCCACTACATAGATACACTGCAAATTATATGTATTCATACCTAAAATCTGCCGTCCTACCTCAGTATCTTACTCACAAGAGCACTGCTGCATTCATTCCTATTTAGTGTGTCCTCTTTCCTGTTCAGTCCTATTTCAGTGAAGGCTCAGCTCTGCAACATGCTGACCCTCTTGGCCCCACTTCATCACAGCACTGACCTGTGAGGACACAAGTGGTCCTGCAAGCCTCGAGGTCCAGCATTGTCTCAAATGCATTACTGGATTGGAGCCAGCATGTTTAGCATGTGACAGAATCTACTTCTTGGGACTTTTAGACTGTTAAGCCTGTTATTTATGCATTTTATTCTATGAATGCTCTTATATGTTTTGACAAACATACTGTGCTAATAAAGGTATCAGAATTTTGCTTTTAGTCATTAATGAAAACATTCATGAGTACATCATGGATCTTTCCACCTTTAATACAAATCAGAGATGAATGAATGCAGGCCTTCTTTTATAGATACATACACATATGTGTATATACACATGTACATACACACACATATATATGTGCACAGGCATGTGGATGTGTCTATAGTTTACTGTGTGGAAAACTCAGTAAGTATAAAGCTAGTGAGCCCATGCCACCATTGCTATTATTGTTTTAAAATCTCTGCTGTAATGGGTATAAATTGTGGAAATTCCATCCCTGTTTCATCGTTACCTGAACCGGTAAGGTGAGAAAGCATGCAAAAAAGGCCTAATAACTCACCATATTCCCTGAGCTTGTTGTTATTACAGAATAACTGCACATCATCTTGTATTTTATTACTCAAATAAAAGCATTGATACTAATGTCCTAACCTTTTTAACCTAAAGGACATTTTCTTTGTTGTGCTGTACTGCTGTAAATTGTGTCCAATTACCCCTGCTTACCTAGAAAGACTTAGTAAGGAATGAACAGGAACAATTAGCATAACAACAGCGTCCTGGCTTCAGCTGGGATAGAGTTAATTTTCTTCCTAGTAACTGGCATAGTGCTGTGTTTTGGATTTAGCATGAGAATAATGTTGATAACACACTGATGTTTTAGTTGTTGCTAAGTACTGCTTATGCTAGTCAAGGACTTTTCAGCTTCCCATGCTCTGCCAGTGAGAATCTGGGAGGGGGCACAGCCAGAATAGTTGACCCAAACTGCCCAAAGGGCTATTCCATACCATATGACGTCATGCTCAGTATAGAAACTGGGGGGGGGGGATGGCGGGGGGGCAGCGATCGCTGCTCAGGGAAGGGCTGGGCATCTGTCAGCAGGTGGTGAGCAATTGCATTGTGCATCACTTACTTTGTATGTTCTTTTGTCATATTAATATTAATATTAATATTGTTTTCCCTTCCTTTTCTGTCCTATTAAACTGCCTTTATCTCAACCCATGAATTTTACCTTTTTTTTCCTGATTCTCGCCCCTGCAGGCAAAGGGGAACAAATGGCTGTGTGGTGTTTAGCTGCCTGACAGGTTAAACCACAGCAAACAGAAATATTAACCCATGTAAAAGCAAAATCATTGGCTTGCAAGCACCTGTTTGTTATTTGTATAAGATAAGCTTATTGCATTCTTTCTTCAGCAACCAAGCAGCAGAATGCAGGGGTTGCTGGCACTTTGCATGGCAATCTGTTGTGATACATCAGAGATGAGCATCTGTAAATGATAATATAAAATATAACTGCACTCCAGAGCAGACAAACTTCTTCCAAGCATTGTAATCCAAATGCATCACACCCAAGTGAATGCATGAATGTACACCAGCAAAAAAGCTCAATGAATCACGCTGTCCTAGACCTTAACTGAAGAGGCTTCATCTGTTTAAAGAAAGGCACTGAGGGAACAGAAATAGTTTCAGTGACAACAGTTATCTGTTTTATTTAGCAGCCCCTCCCTTCCTCAGCTCCCTGCCTCCAAGATACCCCACAACCTTCTACTGCCTTCTTGTCCAGACTTCCAAGTAGCCTGAAACACACACAAGAAACAAGGGGCTCTGTAATGTCATGCCAGTTTGTGGTTTTGGTTTGACTCATCCAAGGTCTGAAACCTTCACCTTGGGCCAAGTCTGCAGGACATGACAATGTGCACCCTTTAATACGTAGCCTGGTGCTCACCGTGGCTTCTGTGAGAACCAGGAGGGAGAATGGAGTCTGATGCTCTGCAGCCATGTTCAGCAGATGGCCTATAGGGACAACTCATCCAGCGCACAGACCATGCCTAGCTCCTCTCATTCTCAAGGGTAGCGGGCGAGTGGTCCACAAGGCAAATGCTTTGCTCTGTTTGCTATAGCCTGCTTCCGGCTACTACTGTAACTAAGAGTGCACAACCCATTCCTGCCTAGTCACAGGTTGCTTCCAGGAGAAAGGATGACCAGGAAGATAACAGCATGAATGATTTTGATAGTAATTTAGGAAAGGATGGGAATTCCCCAATACAGTTATATTTCCTGCACATGAGACAAGCCAATGCAACCAGGAAGCGCCACGCCTTCTAATCCTTGTCTGCACAGGCAAGTAGGCCCTCACATGTGGTGAAGGACAAGTGACACCATGCAGACATGAAGAGGCAATGCGATTTACTTGGTCAGAAAGAATGGGCATTCATTTCTAGTCTGAAACTAGAAACAAGAGACATATGGTCAACCTACATGAACAGAGATTTTGCCCTCGTTCATGAGATCATTGAGAGCAAGCCTGCTACTGCTCCTGCAGTTTTCCATGAAACAAAGATGAAGAAATAAAAAGATAAGGTAATTCTCAGTCTGGAAGTTATCAAGTGCACCCAGAACCCTGTTCCCCCTGTTCTTCTCTTTGCAGCATACAGGGACAGGCCCCTGCCCTGCAAGGCTCCCTGCCCTTGTGCAGTCACACAAGTGTGCATGCACACCCCCCACCATGTTCAAAATACCTCGCTCACATTAAAGGCACTTTTTTGGCTTATAACTTTCCAGGAGCTACCTAAAATGCTTTGCATGTTTCTCAGTTTATACTTGGAGAAAATGAAAGTCGAGGGAACTTTTGCTCAGTATCAGTAATAATGCAGATAAGAATTAGCAGGACTTCTGAACCCAAAATAGATTAAATTGTTTTAATCTATTCAATTAAAATAATCAGACTACTGAGGAGATTTCAGTAGAAAAAAATACAGCATGATGGTATTTCTGATCCTCATTTGCATTCCTACTTGACAAAAGTAACAGTTATCCTCACCTTGTTTCTCTTTTACTCGGTACTAAATACAGATGTTTAAACAGAACACTGTTATCAAACATTGTAAGGTTTCCACAACTGTTTATTTCATTATGCAATAAAAAGTATTTACCCCTATTAAGCTAAGTTTAGATATGTACATGCACACATATGCACCCAAAGGGAAAAGCTGAGTGTCATGGCACAAGCATTTACCTTTTCTAAGAAGTGGACCCTGCCCCAGCAAATCTTGGTAAGAACTGGTCAAGAAAGGTGGGATAATTAGATAGGAATGAGGCTTTATCAGATCTCTACGTGATCCTTCACCCACAAGCATTCTATTCTTCATGTTTCATTTCAGGAGTAAACAAAACCTGCTGAATATAATTCATAAGTACATTGATCAAAGGCTCTCAGCTAGTGCTAAGACAAGTAATGTAAGCCCATTATAGATCCCATTAGAGAACTTAACTGTAACATCTCATTGTGCATCTCATCACTTGTAATTCTTCCAGTTCTGCAGTTCATACCCTGGCCAAGTGGCAGCATCCAGAAGCACACTAAATATTCACAGAAATAAGTATCTCAGTGCCAGCAAGACTTAAGGGAACACCTTAAATTTGAGTAACATCAAGAATTCATTCTGGTGTGCTTCACGTTCAGTTGGTTTAATGGAAAATTACTGTATTTAAGTCATATTTAGATTAGTTATTTAAACTACAATGAAAAAAATCATGTCTTTATAAGCTATACACATCTTTCTTTTTGAGAAATATTTCTGCAGTTCTCTTTCTTGATACTCAATTCATTTATACAGTTATAATCAAAACCTACTTAATTTACAATACTTGTTTGATATCTAATCTATTCAGTACAATAGCAAGTTATAGATGTGCAATTTCATATCTGTAAGATAAAACAAATGTTAGTCACCTGAAAACATCTAATATATATAAAAAAAAAAAAGCATAATGATGTTAACTTGTTAATACTATATACATGCAGACATTCCTTAGACATTCCAGCCAGGAATAATAAGAGATCCTTGGAAGATGAGAGCAAGAAACCAGCAGACTGTAGCCCAAACTGCAAACCAGACTAAACTCATGTAGAGTAGTTCAGATTTACACCACTCCAGAGAATTACTTACAACACTTTCTGAAATCACCCCAATGCCCACAAAAGATGCTTTCACATTGTTTCATTTACTTATGACATCTTTTAATGTATTCTAATTGAACCTGGAGGTAAAATTTCCACAATACAGCAATTTCTCTGGATTCTCTCTTAGCTGGGTGCAAATGAAGCAATGGCAGCAAGAATGGAAATTTATGCAAAAGTTCCCTCATGTTTTCAAGGCCTGAGTGGCTACCCTTAAATCTGAAATTCAGTTTCATGACAATTTTTCACAGTCATTTCACAGCTGAATCAGTTTTGAAACTACAGTCCACAAGTACTGACTACTTTATAATGACCACACTTTGTATTACACTTCCCAATGCAATCAACAACTGATGATGATGTACAGAAGAGAAAGGCAAGTTCCTCACTTTCAGCTGAAGTGTACTTTACTGGCATGATATCACTAAGCGGAAGGAGACACAAGTAGACATCAAAATAAATGGAAAAAGAAAGACAAACCAAAATCCAACTGAACCTCAAGAGGATGGAAAGGAAAGAAGAACAAGGGCAGAAATCCCTTCTCCACTCCAAACTATGCACTGATGGGTATGCTCAGGTGTGGTCTGTGACTCAATCCTGTGCAAAGAAATGTCATTGCGATATTAATAGCTGATGAGTTCAGCTGTTTGCCACTAAGCTGAGAGTGCGGTTCTGAGTATCTCCTACATTTGTTTCAACAGAAAACCCAATGGCAAGGGTCCACATGGAGTGTGAAACATGCAATAGAGCTCTGCACTGCTGCTAATATATCTGCAGTGCTGATCAAAGAGAAGAGTTTTGACCCCAGGGAAAAAGGGAAAAAAAAATAATCAACACAAAACCTTCTAAAAAGAACAACATAAAAATTAAATTGCAGCCTATAGGAAAAAAAAAAAATGCAAAGCTTTAAAAACTAACCAAAAGAGACCAGGGACAATATTAGGCTTCATATGATGGTTAAGACTTTAAATGAAATAGTCACTGCAGATACGAGACTTAAGAACAGAAATGAAAGTTGCATTAAAAGAAAAGTATATAACAGCCCTCTCAATCATTAGAAAAAATTTGGGGGAAAATACTAAACCTTTTAACTTCTGAAATTCCACAAATTCTGCAATTTTTAATAAAATGCCTCAATTTATAAATATCTGAAGATATAACATACATTTATATTTAAATACCTTGACATTATGCACACATGAAATTCTCTCAGGCTGGTGACATTTTGATATTAACTCATTAGGTAGAATTTTTCCATTTATTTTCCTGTGTTTATTGAAATAATAGCAAAAAAAAAAGGTGATTTTTTTTTTTTTTTTTTAGGCTAGTGGTTTTTCAGGTATCTAAAACTGATGATGAATAAGATGTGCAATACAGACCTAGATCAGCTGATGCCATATTGTAATGCCCACCTTAGGCAACACACATGTTCACAAGGATTTGCCTGAGTTCTTCCAGGTGTTTGCAGACATGGTCCAATCCAAAGCTATCTCTCAATGCCAATGAGCTTGGAAAAGCGGAAGTCACTCCACACAATCTACTCTCTTTGCTCATTGCAAAGCTCAGAAAGGTCAGTATTAATTTACTGCTGGATTTTAGCACATTTTGTGAACAGAAGCCTCAATCTTGGGTCACAACTAGCTGAAGAAAGGGTCACATTGACACGTGGTCATATAGTCATTTGTCCAAGTCTAGTAAAGCCATATAGAGTGGTGGTCCCCTCCCGATGGGCCAAATATGGCTCCAGATGTACACAAGTATTACTAAAGATTAGCTCACTGCAAGAAAATCTTAACTTTACTGCATTTCCTATGTAGACATAGTTTTCCTGGAATGATCTGGCCACGTTACGCTTGATTTGGTTAGCTTGTGTCAGGCAGACAGCAAAAGCAAAAAGTCTGCCATAGAATATATGATCTGATCAATGTACAGGGAACTTTTTACTGTAATACCTGAAGGCAAGATCCTGACAGCATACTAAATGTTTAAAGACAGCTCTGGAGACTCACATAAATGTGCAAGCCAACCTGAAAGACTTTAAAGGTACCAAAAATAAGCAAGGATGGTTAAAGAGCAGAGGAAGAGAAACCATTAAAAATAATAAGACATTCTTTAAAAGTGAAAATATTCTTCAAATAAGGGAAATAGTGAAAATTGGCAAGATAAATAAAAACTGTATTTAGACACCTTCTCAAAGACACTAACATTAGTAGCAAAATCTTTTGTTTCATGTCAAAGGGAGGAAACGTGCCAGGGAGATGGTGGGGCCAGTATAGGAGTGAGATGGAAAAGAAACATTCCAGAAGATAAGTCCAGAGGAGTCGAATTAAATTAATACTTTGCACTGGTATCCACAATGCAAGAGGCTATAGGCTTTGGTAAATAAATAAAAAGAAAGGTTACATGATTCTAGGACTGCATTGAATTTACCCAAGAGGGAATTCAAATATGAAATTGCAGGGTGACCTCAAGTGGCACAAAGTCTTTCATTTAAATCCAGATTGGTGCCAAGGGAAGGGAAGATGGCAAATGCAACATTAGTTCACAAGAAAGGCTCCAGAGTCAGTCCAGAAAGCCAGTAAGACTCAGTCCTGCACTGGAGATAAGGGTGATTGATTCAGCTGAAACCAAAATAAAGAAAAGCAGAAAGTCTGCTTGTATGATGCTGCGAGTTTGAAGATGTGAGACAAAAGACCGAGTCCCTTCCCTGTAAAGCACAGAGCCTAGTGCAGACAGGTGCAGAGGGGGAAGGTGACGCGTGAAGAACAGGGAAAGGAAAAGCAAGCCAGGTACCTGTGCAAGCACCACAGGTGCAGAGCTGAGACCACACATGGCAGGATGAGACTCACAGTCTTCCGAAGTGAGAAGCAATCGCGTGCCCCCGTCTTTTTCCAGGCTGTACCATGAAATACACCCTTTGCTTTCACACGATAGCACTGCAGAGAGAGGGGTGGCAATTTGCAGTATCATTTCAGGTATGTTGTATTAACAACAAATCTTGAAGCAGCAGCTCAGCAACATTATGCCTGTGTCCTGTGGAGCTTTTTCTGCACTCATGTTCAAGCCAGTGCCAGGTACTTTAGGGCTAGTGTGTACATGCTCCTCCCAGTCTGGCACACTCAGCCCAGCAGAAAACCTTCAGTCTTTTCCCCTCCTTTGGCTTCTTCATCTCACACAGCCCATGAAGTCAGGTCCCAGCGGGACAAAAGCACAGAGATGGTTCATATCCCTTCTCTGCCTTCAGGAGGAGAGAGTTTGTGCTGGGGACATTTGCAGTAACTCAGATAGCGCTCGGTCCATCTGACCTAATGGTATCAGTGTCTTTGCATTAATTACATGGAAGTGGCATCATTTGTTAAGCTAGTGTGGACCTATGACACCGGCATATCAGGTCCCCTTTAAAATACATATGAGTAGGCAGAGATAAAGGAAAAAAGAGAAAGAGAAATCTTGAGAGTGAAAGAGAGAGGCACTATTAAACACTTTGTACTTATCTTGCTAAGGAAGAGCTTTGTTCCAGGGGGAAAAAACTCTCTGAAGCTATCCAAACAGTAAACAGACCATTCTTTAAACAGTGGCGTATCTACAGCAATGCGTACATCAGAGGACTGGCATGAAGAAAGCATTTTTCTCATAGATAAAACAGCAGAAAGGGTCTCTTGCACTGGTGATAATTTGGATCTTCTGTTTTACTTAGATTTTCAGGGCAAATCCAGAAAAAGCCTAATAAGCACTTAATGAAAAAATATATCAAGAAGTGTTGAAGTATGTTGATTCATTGCTTCTTGCAACACATTCTTCTTCTCCCAGGACAGGAATAGAAAAGGTTTCAAAGCCTCTCATCATATTTGTACTGTCAGTTGTAAGGGACATCAGGGTTCTTGTGCATCAACACTGCCTGGACAGATGTTTTGGTGTTACAGGTCCAAAATGACAATTGCTTCGACAGCCCAGCTCAGGCACACAAATGCTTGAGCTCTCAGCACATCATTACATGCCAAGCTGGCAAGTAGCACAAGGGATAAGGGAGAGATTTCATTCCCTGCCCTAAAAATCTTAACTAATTTTCAGAGTGAAGTTTTCTCTCTATGGGGAGCTCTCCTATACCACTTAACTCCCGTTCAGGCTTGCCCATCCTAGAGATAGGTCATGGTTTAACCCCAGCTGGCAACTAAGAACCACCCAGCCGCTCACTCACTCCCCTCCCCCCAGTGGAGTTGGGGAGAGAATTGGAAGGGTCAAAATGGGAAAACTTGTGGGTTGAGAGAAAGACAGTTTAATAGGTAAAGCAAAAGCCATGTGTGCAAGCAAAGCAAAACAAGGCATTCATTCACTACTTCCCATGGGCAGGCAGGTGTTCAGCCATCTCCAGGAAAGCAGGGCTCCATCACGCGTAAGAGTGACTTGAGAAGACAAATGCCATCACTCTGAACATCCTCCCCTTCCTTCTTCTTCCCCCAGCTTTATACGCTAAGCATGACATCATACGGTGTGGAATATCCCTTGGGTCAGTTGGGGTCAGCTGTCCCAGCCGTGTCCCCTCCCAACTCCTTGTGCACCCCCAGCCTGCTTGCTGATGGGGTGGGTGAGAGGCAGAAAAGGCCTTGGCTCTGTGTCAGCACTGCTCAGCAACAACGACAACATCCCTGTGTTATCAACACTGTTTCCAGCCCAAATCGAAAACACAGCCCCATACTAGCTGCTATGAAGAAAATTAACTCTATGTCAGCCAACACCGGCACAGGATGCCATAGCTGTGAATGCAAGAGCACCATTTTTTGCTGCCATAAACCACATGCAGCCAGCAGGAAGGGCCTGTCCTTGGCCACTGGCAACTTACTGATGTTTACAAGCTATCTTTCGATGGCCACTGTGTCCACATGGCCATTTCATTCTCAAGCGTAGCATCTGAGAAAAACGCCAGTACTCTCCTGAGATCCAGCATCCAGAGAGAGCCCTTGCAAGACCTGTGAACAGGTGATTTCACCCCTACATTTTCAAGAGGGTGTTTTCATTTAGCTGCTTCTTGTTCCACTTTATAAAAAGGTTATATCTTATTATATATGTGTAGGTTTACAACTGCTGTTTTCTGAATAAAAGAGCATAGATATCTAACCTCCAGTCTCAACCAGAGTTATGGAAAACATGCCCACAAGGCGAGGGATAGGTTCAGTGCCTGCTTTCACTTATGGGAATTCAAGCCCTCAGTGCTGCCTTTATTATTCCACAGGAGAGAGGCAAAGGTCTATACAAGGCTCAAGGGGGCAGAGGAAGATGAGCAAAGGGGAACATGACCCCAGTTCAGTACTGGAACCTCTCCTCAAAGATAAGGAGCTCAGCAGAGCTCCTTCCCATGAAGAAGTGCAAAGCACTAATTTTCCACTCTGCACATATCTTAAAAGCTCCTTCCAGCCTTCAGGTGGGTGCCCATAGCAAGCTTTGCTGACAGTACTTCATAATCTGGGGAAACACTCAAAAATATAATCTGTACTACAGAGCAATGCCATCCCAGACATGCAACCTTCTGCAGAGCAGGAAACTGTCATGTTAAATGATTTCTTCTAGTTTTGTAATTTAAATGGAGAGATCAGCATTACAGCCTTGGCAAGCGATGAAAGTGAAAATAGACACTAAAAACCATCATGATTTCTGCTTCTTGTGCAGCAGCCACCCGTTGATAAAAGGTGGCATGTGCCTCTCTCCTTCACAGGCTCACTAGTAAATAATCATCAATTTACACATTCTAGCACAATACCTCTGCCTACAAATTGCTTCTTCAAAGATTTCCTTTTCCCCTGGAAGCACCACTTCTAAGTGTGTTGAAATTACATCTTATTCTTTTCTTTGAAAGATCTCTCACTGCACAGCCAAATAAAGAGAGATCATTTGCATAATTCTTCTTTTTAAATGACTTCAGGTTGATACAGGTTCTTCAGTGAATTGTTATTCAGCAGGACATGGTCAGATGCAGATAAAGTGCTATAGAAGGTGGAAGTTAACATCCTCAAATCTGATCAAATAACATTTCAGTTTTAAACTGATACTGTAAATCACAAGGAATTACAAAGCTCTAGCTTGATTCAGCTGTTGAAACAGACTTAATATCAAAGCAGCCTTTCATTCAACAAAAGGTTCTGCTCTGAGCCATTCTCAGGCTTGTAGCAAGCACAAATTATCATTCTAACAGACTCTCGCAGCCAGACGGGCTGTTTCCCTGAGTGGACCTGGTCTCTGACTATATGCATAAAATAATTGCATTTAATATAATATCATTATATACAATTGCATATATGTTATATGTATAAATGTAATAATAATAAATTAGTTGCTATTTTCATCTGCTTTGCATCAAATATTTTGATAACTTCAGAAATCAAGATGTTCTCATTTCCTTTTAAAAATCCACAGATCTGTTGTTTTCACTGTAGATGTTGAAAGAAAACTTTCCTAAAGTTTTCCTGAAGTTTTACAAAACTTGTGCAAAGGCTTGATTCTGAGTACTGAGAAAGCTGAGGGCACCCAGAACCCCACATTGCAGAGGTCATCTCTTGAAAAGAATTTACCACTCATGCTCACACAAATATGAAACCTAAATATCACAGTGTGAAAACAAGCATGGTCTTAATCTCATTGCTTATCTCTTCCCAAAATTCTCAGGGAAGATACACCTGAATAATCTGTCAAGAAAGTTGTGCAAGGATCATTGCTTGGTACTGCAAAAACAATTTTTAAGTAGGTGCAGTTTGGAGCAATCTTTCACTGTTAATAAAACAGCTGAGGCTACCAAAAAGGTCTTTCTTATCTGTACTGCAGTAGCACTTGGACCGGAAGAAAAAAAATACCCAGCAGTGATTTCCCTCAAACACGTACACGTTCACACACACACACATGCTCACATACATATATTCATATTCTGAATAAGGATAAAGGATCTGATGGACAACTGCAATGTCATGTATTTGCAGTGTAAAACATGCAACCTGAGTGAAAACCTTGCACCTTATACAGTGGGATTTTTGCACTGAGTTTTGAGGTTTGCTGATGTTTGGACCTCTTCTCTCCTAACCTCAATGTTTGCTGGTCTCTGCCTGAAATGGAGCCAACGCACAGCAGGCAGTTATGTTCTGATGTCATTAACCTAGAGAATGGGCAGCTGTAACAGCTAGCTGTAAATCAGGATGGTTTTTCTGGGGTAAAAGGAATACATCTTCACAGTCAAGATTGGTGGGTTTTGCTTCAGTTCTTATGTGAAGAGCAGAAGCAGAAATATAAGGGTTTGTCCATGGAGCCTTGGCTTGTTCCCACAGGACCAGGGGTGCTTAAGCAACATTCCTTCAAACTTTGGATAAACACATGGCTATTTAATTCCCAGGATCGGGTAAGAGGAGGGACATTGTGGCCAATAATGCAAGGTTTTTCCTTTGACTCCGTATACTGATGTCCTGGTTTCAGCTGGGACAGAGTTAATTTTCTTCCTAGCAGCAGGCATAGTGCTGTGTTTTGGATTTAGTAGGAGAAGAATGTTGATAACATGCTGATGTTTTAGTTGTTGCTAAGTACTGCTTATGCTAGTCAAGGACTTTTCAGCTTCCCATGCACATGCCAGGTGCACAAGAAACCAGGGACACACACACAGTCAGGACAGTTGACCCAAACCGGTCCAAGGGCTATTCCATACCATACGGCGTCATGCTCAGTACAGAAACTGGGGGGGGGGGGGGGGTGGCCAGGGAGCAGCGATCGCTGCTCAGGGACTGGCTGGGTATCGTTTGGCAGGTGGTGAGCAATTGCATTGTGCATCACTTGCTTTGTGTATTATTATCACTATTGTTATTACTATTATCACTATTTTACTTTATTTATTTCAATTATTAGACTGTTCTTATCTCAACCCAGGAGTGTTTCTCACTTTTACTCTTCCGATCCTCTCCCCGATCCCACCGGGGCAGGGGGAGTGAGCGAGCGGCTGCGTGGTGCTTAGTTAACTAGCTGGGGTTAAACCACAACAACTGAAAACACTTGAAAGTTTATGAAGGCTTCTGTCTGGGTTGTCACAACCTAGAATAAACATCACAAATTTCTACAGCTGGAGTTCCAGACTAAACGCAGCAGCTGGATCCACACTGTCTTTGGGCTGGGTCTTTCACACTCCCAAGAAAATCAGAATCACTTGCCAGCAAACATCTCCTGGGGAAACCTTGACTCTGGGTCCATCACCCAACATTACCCCTGTCCCCTTGTCCCATTTTTTACCCCCCCGATCCTCCTTAATGATGTTATTTACCCAATAAGGAGCAAACTTGTCACACAGACTCTCGCTGAAAAGTCACAGTGAATCACTGATGCTGCATGGCAGCATCTTGAGTAATAATTAACACTATGAAAACAAAACTTCAACTGCTAATTCCCTCTTCGGAGATTTAACAAATAACATTAGCCTTGAGCATAACTAAGTACATTTTAACACGGTTCTTTACAATAGGGGTTCAATTACCCATAGCTGATTTTTTTTCACTGTAGTCATAAATTTAATACCATACTAATGAGTCAGTGAAGAGTAAACTGATGGGTAGTTTCATTCAGACTAGAGCTGTTAAGAACATTTTCAATTAAACATTCTTTCTTCTGAAAATGCATTTTTGTCAGAGTGAAAATGCTTTGCAGTTAAATATTGATTCTAAGGATATTATCAAGAAAAAGGTTGCACGGATCAGGATGGATTCTTGGAACACCTCAGAGATGAAACAAAACAAAACTTAGTTCTTTTCTGGGCAGATCTGGTATTTTAACATAGCTCTGTTATACAAAAATGTTTGAAGAACTGCGTTTTCATCCAGCACAAAATGGAAAAGACTTCCGAAAACATCTGTGAAAATGGAGTTCTTTATTCTAATCAGTTCTAACACTGACTCCCTACTCTAACTCTCTGGGAAATAAATACTGTCATTGTCAATGGATTTTAGCAGGTTATTTTGCCATTCCCACTAAACTGCTGGACATCTGATTGTAAAGAAAAAAGCAGCAAATGCTAAATGATGATCTGGTTGAATGTTTAAATTGTATTAATTGCATCTGGTAAATGGACTATGCTGTTTATAGACAAATGTTGATTTACTTTTGTGTCTTCATCAATAGTTTTGATCCGGTATTGATAACACAGTTGAAGTTATATTGGTCCTCTATTAGAATGAAATACTGCTATGTTTAATAGTTTGCTCTCTACTTGAAAAAGTTTCAGGCAATTCAAGGAAAGGTTGGCTTAGACAACACTAAGACTAAATGGCTAGTAAGATGGGAAAATTATAGCAGCAAAGAAGTTAGGAGAAAACACAACCCCTAAAAAGTACCGGGGAATCAAATATCAGTGTGTGTACTGAGATCAACATAAATATTTAGAAGACAATTACAGGTAAACTTTTAAAAATAGATGTAACATTGATCCAAGATCTGAAAGGTGTCAACTTCTAAGTTCTAAGTAAAATTCCTGGCTTCTATCAAGAAAATATATAAATAAAGTGCCCCAGTATCACTGTTAACCTCAGTATGGCTGTCCAGATGCTCAGAAGTTCTCAGAAGTTCCTATCTCCAACAGACATTAAATATAGACTCAGGATTCTAGATCTAGGCGACCGTATGATTTCTTTAATTACACAGAATCTCACACTGATCTCAGAAAACTCAACATTAAGCATTATCTCACTGACTCTGCTGCTGGCAAAAAAAGCTTTTGCATTTTTTAGTCCTGTTGAGCATCATGATCCATTCTTCTAGAAACCAGACAAATCAGTATTGAGAAGACAGCTACGCTGTTATGCAGAAGACTCCAGTTCAGTTTGTAATGCTGGCCAGTTACTAGAAGTACCACACTGCAGTTAAGAACCTGACCCAGCACTACCTGAGCTCAGATGTTTTCATCAATTCCTATATGCTTTGGACCAGAAAAACACATTGCTACAGAGCACCTCTCTCTTACTTAAGTAGTTCAAAGTAAAGATTCTACACGCCTGAAAATCTGCATCTGGGTCCCTGGGATGTGCAGTGTCACCCTCTGCCTCCTCCGTGACCTCCAGCCATTTCGGAGTGCTGAGGAGAGAGGGCTCATAGCTTTTTTTATGGAGCTCTTTCCTATGGACAGCTGTTGGGAGAGAAAGGTAAACCACTAGCTAGACACCAAGCCTGCCTCCTATGAAATCAGTCTGAAACAACCCTGGACATTGGGAAGATTAGAATAAGACCGTATTTTGCCCCAGCATGAGACTCAGTGATGCAACTGGCTTTCTTTCGCTATTTTAGAACTTCATTTTATGCCAAGTTAAAGACAGACATCACCTACAGTTTTTAAACAATTTCTTTCCCCCATTTTTCTGGAATTAATGTTCACATAACTTAAAAATAATTAAATCATAGCAAAACATCGAAGCCAAATAGTTTCTGAGTAAACCAGAGTCTTGTTTCAGGATCGTCTTCCTCCTTCTGCTGTTCTCCAGCCAGTCACTGACTGTGTGCTGGGACTCGAGCAATTCCCAAGTGGCATTCAAGAGACATTTCTGAAACCTCCTCTTAGCAGAATCTTTAAGCCTATTTGTTTAAAAAACCCCACTTCTTATGAGCCTGCAAACAAGATTCCCTTCCCCTGACAATGAGGCAGAAAAAATAAAAGATGATGAATAAAATAAATGAAAGGGGTAGGAGCATGGGGGAGTTCCCAAGTTCCCTGTCAAAAGTTTAAAAAAAAAATAAAAAGGAATTGGAGGCTGCAGTGCAGCGAAAGTGTTGTTTATAGCAAACAGCAAGATACAAAGAAAATTGGCCAGGTGAAAGCGTATGATTGTGTTACAGTGAACCCCAGCTAAATGAATATCTGACACTAAATAAATCTCTTAATAAAATTGCTGCACTCTAGTACCCTACACACTCTGCATATGCAATAAAACTCTTTAAAATGAATAGCTGATAAGGAAATGAACCTGTTCAGGGAATGAATAAACACACTTTTGCATATACACACAGAAATACCAAATGGTGAAACATACTCATAGTGATTATCAGACTGTTAAAATAATAACCCTGTGAAACAAATAAATCTGCCCCACAGCAAATTATGTCTCTGCTGTACTTATGGTGAAACCTTCTACAAACACCTGATAAAGGAATAAACCTGTTAAAGGAATAAATTGACTGTACAGTAAGGTTATCCGCAGATTTACACTGGACTGCAGTGATAAACCTTCTTTTTCATTAGTCCAATAGATCATAGGATATACAGTACTTACAAATGTTTCAGCATTAAATATAAGCTGGAGTACTCCATTGTATGTATGCATTTGAGGGCAGGGGGTCAATAAATAGACTGAATGTTGCTTCACAAAATATCTGTCACTGTGCATTAGCAGAATACCTAATCAAGAGATGAGCTGGCTGTAAAACATCCCCTGCATGCCCTAACTTCCAGACCATATACAGGAACGGCAACCTGGGGTTCAGCAGGTCTCAAAATCGCAAGTTATTTAAATGCTTAACCTCATGCACCCAGGGTTTAAAAAAAAATTAAATACGGTGAGACCACAATACATTTCCAGTGGTGGGTTTTAATCTTTCTAGATATGCCCTAACCAAAAAATTGCCAGACCTAATGCCAGAGACCTGCGC
Source organism: Pelecanus crispus (assembly GCF_030463565.1). Classification (NCBI taxonomy): domain Eukaryota; kingdom Metazoa; phylum Chordata; class Aves; order Pelecaniformes; family Pelecanidae; genus Pelecanus; species Pelecanus crispus. The sequence goes on from NC_134646.1 coordinate 79,372,860, forward strand.
CAGGCTCTGAAACATCAATGCACAAGAGGTGCGGATAGCAAAGGCTACAGAAGAGCTACGGGCTGTCCCCACGGCTGTGGCTCACAACGTGTCCTTGCATTGCTCCTACACAGCAAAAGGGACAAGAGGAGTCAGGATCAGGCCCCTGCCCCACCTTGCAGGCAGACCAGAGCTGCTGCTTAATGATGGTGCTGGCCTGCTCAGGCCGTAGCCAGAATGGAAAGGGTAATGATGGAGAGACGGTACAGCCTCTTTTTCTGGCTGCCTAAAGCTTCTAGGATATTGTGAGGTATATGGTGTTACAGAGTATTTCTCCTGGAGTGCTCCAGTGGGAGCACCCACTAGAGGGGTGCTGTCAGTCCCTAAGGCAAGCAGATTTTGGGCAAGGGTAGGAAATACCATGGGACCAACTGACTTTTTGTGGCTGTGAATGGAGAGTTGGTGGGAGAAGAGAAAATACCGTAAAAAATCTCTAGCGAGATGCAGAAGAGACTATTTTCCTCAGAAAAAGCCAAAATCCTCACTACTGGATGAATCGTTACCACACTAAATACGGGCTGACTTGAGGGTCAGAAAAAAGAGATTCAGGACTCCACTCCCCACCAGCCAGCCAAAAGGAAGACAGGAACAATCCCATTTATCCCTCTAAATTTCCAACAGACCTGCTTTAAGTGGCCACATTTGAGACACAAATGCTCACAGCAATATGGACGCGTGCCGCAAGGCTCTGCGTGGGAAGCACAGAGCATCCTCTGGCTCCAGTCCTACTGCTGCCGCTTCTCATGCGGCCAAGTCCTTTTTCAACAAATTGGCTTTGCTGGGATCAAGCATATTTGTATAAGCCACATAAATAGGTTTAATAAATTTTAAATGCACAAAAATATTAAAAGCTACTCATGTTTAAATTCCTAGGAAGCCCAGGTAAATGAGCCTCCAGCCTCCTTGATGGGTCTGTTGAGTCAGCTCAACCTCAGAGCTAAAGGAGGTGAAGAAAAGGAAAAAGAAAGGGAGAAAACTTCTATGTTCTTGCCAGCGTTCCAGAAAAGGGGAGGGATGAGCAAGTAATGTGGAGAACAACTAAGATGAAATGTGATGTTGAAATGAATAAGTAAGTTCATTATATTCTACAACATGATAAGACTTTGCAGGCCTGATTACAACATTAAGGGACGGTGCTGCAATATTATAAATTACAGGGTGAAGCACTCCTGTTTCTGTCTCTATATTTCTAAGGTGGGAGAAGTTAATTATTTTTATAGGTCTAGATATTGCAAGGATGAGGATATCAGAATATCTTGTCATCAAGTCTAAAGACAGCAGTGGAGAAGAGGCGGAGGTGAAGCGGGGGAACCACCCCGTTTAAAGAAAATTATTATAAAAATACTAAAAATGATATATAGATTTTTTGACCTACATCCATCATTTTTACATGCCTAGGTACTTCATGCCTTGTCTCCATAAACCATCACTCTGTTATTTTTCATGAGGCTGAGAGTAAATGGCCAAAGCTTAAGACTCGGAAGTAAAAAATTAAATAAATATATAAATAGAATCAACATGAGCGAAAAGGTTAATGGGAATTTGTATGATTTTATTATTATTAAGGAACACAGGGAGAAGAACAGCATTTCTAGCACTCTAAGTGGCCTGTGGTACAATCAGTAACCCTGAAGTATATTCAGCAATCTTTTTTTTTTTTTTCAATTGCCCACCGCAGCCTATATTACAAATACATAAATCATAATGTTTCAACAAAAGCAAAATTTAATTTTCTCCTTTCAGCTGTTATCTGGGCCGGGTGGTATATGGCAGGCTGCGGCCGAGTCATTTATTACACTTGCTGAATGGATAATGGCAGGGAGAGTCTATTATACCCAGCTTTGTTAGGGCTTTGAATGTGCTACTGAAACCTGTGGCAGTCTAAATCTCTTTACATCTGTAATAGATACACAGCACTCTATTATTTCATGCCAGAGCAAAATTAAATAGTTGTGTGTAGGGGGAGGGGGAGGGAGGAAGGCTGGGGGGGAGCGGAGGGGCTCTGGGGATGCCGCAGGGCATTTTGCTGAAAATGCTTTAAAAGCAGCGGTGGCTCCAGGACTTGTGCTCACCTCACAGACCCATTTTTGTTTTGCTTTTGAAGGTGCCTGTCCTAACAGGCAATGCCTCTGTGCTCAGGTCGTGACATGTTATGCATGGCCCCTTCCCCCTCCAGGGTGATATTTTGCAGAATTGCAGGATAACAACAACCCTCATGTGCCCAGCCTTGGTGCAGCACAAAAAATCTGCCCTTGTCCTCATGTTCCTCCCTCCCTGGAGGGTATCTGGTTCATGCCCTTGACAGCCGGTGTGCAGGCACCACCTGTGTTACCAGCTTTAATGCAGGTGTCCCACAGCGGGAAGGGGATGTGGAAGGTGCTTGCACCTGAAGCTGGTGGCCACAGAGCAGTGCCCCTGGACTCTGGACTGCAGAAGAGTGCCCTTCTTTCTTACGTGCCACCACTGGTGCAGGCAAGCACCACCATCCCCTGATCCTCACCCTCCCACCAGCCAGACTGCCAAGGGCCAGCGGGCAACCTTGCATCTCCGTTGTTATCTCCCTCACTAATTGCTTGCCCAGCAGCCTGCTGTCCTCCCCAGCCCAGGAAGGGCTGGAGCATGACTGTGTGCGACAGCACCCGATGTGCTGAGATGATGCTCATCAGAAAAAATTATTTTGCTGCTGTTTTTGAAAATGGGAAACCCCAGATTTCTAGAAAAGTAATGTGATTATTGGGAAAAATGCAGTTACGGTCTTGGAAGGTTTGTTACTGGTGATGTTTGTGGTCAGCTGCACCAACTGACATGGCATGTGTACAAATCAAGGGCAACTCTACCTCCCCTGGCCACAGATTTGTATTTGGTTTGGGTACAAATTCAGCCTGTAAAGCGGCCCCCAGGCAGAGGTAAGGGAGGCAGCAGAGGTGCACACTGGCTTCCTACCACCACAAGCGCACAAGGCCAGGAGGTTACAGAAGCTCTCATGCTCCCTGACCTCTCACATGAGATTTGCCTGCTGCCCAGCTCAGGCAGAGGCAGTTATAACAAGGACTCTTTCTTCAGAGCAGGACGGTGTTTGGTTGTTAAACCTGCTGCCTTCTTGTCAACTGGAACCATTAGATAATGGAAGGCAGAAGGCAAAGCCTTCTGTGACAGCTTCCGTAATATCCTTTTCAGGGTGTTTGTGGCAACATCACTTTTTACACCATTCCTGTTTTGTTCCAGCACACACCAAACACGCTTTTTCTACACACTTGGCAGAGACTTGATTGCGTCCTTCCCACAGTGTTTCCAACCAACCAACTACAAAAGGAAAGAGGAGGGAGCCCACCGGGGCTCCAGCAGCCTCCGTGATGCTGGCTGGTTGGGACTTCGGGAAATGCAACCCCTGGGGTGCATCTGAGGTAGTGCTGGGTGCCGCAGGGTACCTGAGCTGTCCAGTAAGACTTTCTACATGTGGAGAAGGCGCACGTGACAGACTGGCTTAATGTATATGGTTGTGTTTCCCTCTGGTGGCTGGGATCAGTGGCTATGGAAATCTCTTGCAGAGCTCTCTCCAAGACCTCCTTTAGCTTACATGGTAGAGATCCATGTCACAAATGTCTGTACACATGAAGTGGTTTTCATTAAATGGACATATCCCCAAGACACAGCACCACAGCCCCAAAGGTGCTAAAGCATGGGACTCTAAACAAAAATCACACAAAAATCAGCTTCTTAAGAATAAATTGTTGCTCAAGAGCCATTTCCTAGGAAAGGAGCAAAAGAGAGGGGTGCCTTGAAGCAAACAAAACTGGCCAGGCCTCCACTGCCCCACACAGCATCCGTGGGTTAATGCAGCAATGCCCTTTGCAGTGCTGTGCACAAGAGACCCGATGACAAGTAAATCAGAGACAGAATAACAAGTTTCACTGAAGTTAGCCCCAATCTTATTATTCCCCCCAATAAAAAAAAAAAAAGACTTCATCCTTTAGCTCCCCTTAACTCTATTATCAAGCAAGAATTCTCTTGCTGCCTTACTTGTAATAGCATTGTCCTCTCAGATAACAAGAGGAGACTTACCCCATCCTCCTACCTGCTGAATCTTCTACCAATCTCAAGCGAGAGGATTAAAACTGCTACTGGGTGAGGCTGCAGTTGCTCTGTGCCTGCTCACTTTTTAAAAAGCCGTCTTATCTATGCTCAAAGAAGTAAAGGCTCTTCCCTTGATGTGTCGCTTTGTTATCATGTACGGGCTCTTTCGCCACCACGCTTCCGAGGCAGATTGATTCAATCTGCAGATAGCAGTGCCCCACTCCCTGGAGGAGCTAAAGCCCCACAACTCCAAACCTCAGCAGAACGGTTTATTCTTTTATCATTATAAGGGCTCACACAGGGGAGGAAGTTGTTTAGTGCTTTTCTTTTGGAAATGGAGCTGGGGAGGGGCTTATATTTCCTCAATTTTCAGGGAAAATCTGTTGACTGACGGCTGGTCAGCGAGTCCCATCCATTTCCTTGCTCTGAAGCATACTCCCCTTCAGGGGATTAAAACCTGCTTGTTTATGTTGCTTGCCATTAACAAGGCTTGCACCTATATATACATCGCTCTCCAGGAAAAGAGACACACCCCATCCCCTTCGGTTGAGTTTGTTTGTACAGAAGAGCTAGGCTTAATCCAATGTCCCTGGAAAGTTTTCGGACCAGCCCCGCAGGGTGCACTGATGAGCTACGGAGAGGAGGTGAAAGCAGGAGTGTTTGCCCCTTGGATTTTTCCTTCACTTTCTATAACCGCTGCACATCTCTGGCACTGATGACTGTCTGTCCCCACGTTCCCATGACAAGCAAGTCATCATTTTGGATCTTACACACATGGTGCCACTAAGCATAGACTAGCAATGCCTTAGCTTCCATCTAAAACCATATTTCTATCCCTCCCAGCTGCAAAGCAGCAGTTGCACTGAAATATATGGCTGCCTTAGAGTGACTCTGGTGCTCTCCTGAGGTACCAGAACCCAGCCCTGAGTTGGAAATACCTTTGGAACAGATTTGCTGCATCTTTTGAGCTTTTCAGGGGCAAGCACACAAGCACAGTTTGAATAATAAATGCATGACGTTGGCAGTACGTTATGTCAGGCTGAAATGAAGGATTAGTTCTAACCTGAATTCAACATTTCAAAAAGTCCTTTTGCATCAGATACTTTGAGAATTTCACCAATTTTGTGCTTCTTATTCATGAAAGACTTGAAGGATAAGTAGCACCACTGAGCATTGAAACAAATTGTTCTTGTTGATAAGCTTATGGATGCTGTATACCTCTACAAGTCAACCCACACATTCATGGTGATACATGTGATCCTGAGACTGCTGGGCACCTAATCAGGGTTTTATGAATGTGGTATTATGCTGACAGAAGGTGAAATAACTGGCATCTGAATGCCTTCTGCCTTGCTAGACAAAACCAAGGGTACAACTCCTGCTTCAGCATTCTGGGACTACAAATGGCCTTTTTTTTTTTTTTTTTTTTTTTTTTTTGAGTCCTACTGCTTTACAAAACTGCAGCCAGGCAGAGGAGAATAACCTGCCACAGCATCAAAGTTACGTCCCTTTACAAACTCCGCTTTTAAGACAATCTAGTATTAACCTTCTAAGCATTTTCGTCATCTTTGTAAGTGCTCAGTGTTTTCTGAACCTTCCTAAATTGCTGTCAGTAACATCCTATAGCAATGAGCGCCAAAAATCAACTGATCCTTCTGGGAATGTTCTCTACTGGTTATGTGATAACTAGCTTTCTTATCATTGAACATCGCCTTATTCTCATTCTCATCTCTCATCATCTCCTGACCTCATTCTCATCTCTCTTATTCAGAATAAGAATTTGCCAGCATATTTCCCCTACGTTACATCCTTTTGCCTGGTCTCTTCTTATTCATTTCTTCTCTGGTATAAATGACCTGAATCTTCATATATAAAAGGTGTACCAGATCCCAAATAATTTCCATGAACCTTTTTTGAACCTCTTATTGCACTTAAAAACTTTGTTAAGCATAACCAGAACTCAACAGTATATACATCTATCATATATGTGCCCATATTATACACAAAACTGAAACCAACTGATGCATCTGTTGACAGCAAAAGACTAAAAAGGAATGGGCCACCTTGTTTAATTAGCTTTCCACATCACTTGATACCCTTCCAGGGAAGAGTTCTGGTATAATGAGAGGCCATCACTGAAACTGCTGTGGTAACCAAGCTTCTGGACTAGCTGAGGACCCAGTATCTCACAAAATAAACACATTTGAGCAGAGCTCCAGAAATTCAGCATGGGCATGATGCAAACATCGGTCAGAGCGTGGGCATCTCTGTAAGCAGATCTCCTATTAAAGGGCTAGGTAATGGTTTTAAACTAAAAGAGGATAGATTCAGACTAGATAAAAGGAAGACATTTTTTTGCAGTGAGGATGGTGAAACACTGGAACAGGTTGCCCAGAGAGGTGGTAGATGCCCCATCCCTGGAAACATTCAAGGTCAGGTTGGACAGGGCTCTGAGCAAGTTGATATAGTTGAAGATGTCCCTGCTCATTGCAGAGGGGTTGGACTAGATGACCTTTAAAGATCCCTTCCAACCCAAACCATACGATGATTCTATGATAGGTCAGCTCCACAAGCTTGCAGGGGTTTTATCTCACTATCTATTATGTCATACAAAACTGCAATAGGCACATTTATAATAATGAGATTACCCAAAGAGAATCTAAAGCTGGTGGCCCCCAAGTTCTTTTGAAAGTCAGTGGAAACTGCGGACCTGCCTTGCTGCAGCCTCTTTAAAAACTCCATCCTGAAACATTGAAGACATCCCGTCTGTACCTCATGGCATATGGTATTAAAACCAGTTTTTATTTGGCACTATAGCAATAGCCCCAGTCTCAAAGAAGGTTGCACACCCTCTGTCCTCAGCACTGCACAGACATCCAGAAAATAATAATAATAATAATATTATTCTTGCATTTTATAATCTAAACCAACAAGAAAGGCAAAACATAGCAGAAAACACACACACACATGCATAATCACGTAGAGTTCAACTGATACAAACCAGATTACCACCCGAGCTAGAAACTGAACCTCAGCTTGTAATTTCAACAGGAAACACATAAATCTGGAGCTCTGTCCCTTGCATTTCATTTCCCCCGGTGAGAACACAAAACCAATATTTTTAAATGTGAATTTGAAAAGAAATATAAGCATCCTGATAACAAACGAATATGATTTTTCAAATTAGTGCAATGGTAAAGATAAAAACAGACATATAAACTTCTAAAAGAAAAGCTGCTGATATTAACTGTGGTCAGAGTAGTGATCTAGTGATCAAAGCCACTCGCCTCTTCTGTTTGCGAGGTTTCTTTGGGTCCCATAGGATCTTCCATTTAAATAGGGGAGGGATTTCATCTCTAAACAACAAGGCTAGTGTCAGATGTAGCTGACACACAAGGGGTAAAGGTTATAATTTCATGAGGCATGAATGTTTTTTTAATTTCAACCAATTAAATTAAACTCTCGGTCTGAGGCCCATAGCGCATGGTTCCTGAAATGACCATTTACCATACACATCAGATACTCAAGAGGTTTCCTTTTCTATGTTATTTCTTCAGCCCAATGACTAGATGAAAGGAAATCACTGAAGCGTGAGCTCTATAACAATATAAAATAAAATCAGAGATGAAGGTTTCCTAGGGATATTTTTTTTAATGCTGTTACATTGCTTAGTTAATTTCAAAGCTACATGCTCAAATCCATGTTTTCTGTTGAGTCCTGTTAGACTATAAGAAAAGAATTTATTATGTAGATTTGTAATTAGTTCTTTGTAGGGGAAATTAAGCAGTTTATGGTACCTGGGGTTAAGTGAAGGGCTACCTTCCAGCTTGCATGAGGATTCTTCTCAGCTGTAACTAAAGAATCATGCTTACAACTTTTGCAGAATAAATAAAATGGCTGAATAAGAAATTTGCAATATTTCTGAGATTCACAGGAAGTTTGGGACCCAAGTTCCCCCTCCTCCCTGCTATGCCAAGGATTTCAAAAGTCGCATAGAGTTTCAGGACTCCAACAGTAAAGCTTAAAGACACCTCTCCAATTGCTCTGTCAGCTGCACACCCTGGTTTCATGAACACATGTCTACAAGGAGACATTTCCATTTTTGCAGCTTTCCCACGAGGCTCTACCCACTTATTACTAACGGCAAATATTAATGCAAAGTTATTGACCCAAATCACAAGATATTTGTATTGCAGTTCTTCCATGCATTTCAACACCAAAAACCTTCTGATTCATGGGCAAGGCCAATTTCTTACCAGCAAAGAGCAGGGGGAAAAAATAAAACAAGTAATTTCTTGCATCAACATTTTCTTCCAGACAAGTTCACTACATTTCCTACAACTCTACCTCTAAAATTTCAGCATGGGAAGACTACAGCTGAGAAAACCATCATATGCCAAGTGCTTTTGGCACCACACAAAAAGAAAATACATAATACTTGGACAGAGAAGAGTCTCAACAGTACCCTGTGGCTCAATAAACAAGAAACTGGAGAATATTCCTATTTCTCTTGCAAGGTTGTCACATGGCCATGAGCACGTATTTTGACTTATCATGAATCCCATTTTACAGACAGAGAAACTGAGGTTATAACTTCCTTTTTAAATTCAAAGTCATAAAAGAGATATTTGTGTTAGTACCACAAATGTTAATGCTGAATGAACAACACATACAGTTTCCCAGTTGAAAAACATGCTATATTAAATGGATATCAACCAGTGGTACTGATAGTTGTTTCCCCAATCTTATATACTCATTGCTATAAAAATCATTCACAACACAGACCATACAGAATATGTCCAAATAGATTCTAAAGCTGGTATTTCATTCTTATGCCTCCACATTTTCAAGAGAAAAATCATCCTTATTAGCCTATCAAGAAACTAAAGATCTGAGAGGCCCGAGGTAGGAAAACTACTGATAATAAGAAAGTTCTAGGACCTCTAAGAGAAATTCTTATGAATTACCCATCGATCACATTAGTACTTTTTCCTCAGCTTCTATTCTGAGGTGAGCCCTACAAGGCTCTGTGCAATCAGGTGCTAGGAGCCACATAAATATACAGTAAATCGCAGGTCCTGGCCTCTCCCAGAACTGCGTGAGGGAGATTTCAGTGTTTGATTTAGCAATCAAAGATGAGTTTTGCTTGGGATAAAAGGGAATCCTTCCTGTTGGGAACAGGGGAACAATGTAAATATGGAAGCAAAATGCTACAGAAATTTGCAATCAACAATATGCTGTTAAAAAAACAAACAGATCAGTTGCTTCAATAAACTATATTTTGGTTCTGTTTTAACAGTAGATAGCAGAATTTGGGATTGTATGAAGGAGTCCCTGTTGGGCCTTAAATATAGGTAGGTAACCAGGGAGCAAACATTATTTCTCACCCCAAAACAGCTGCATATCTTCAGTCCCACTTTAATTTCCCCTTTTCAAAGAATTCACTCTACAGCAAAGAGGATTACAGAAGAAAAATACTGGCAATAGCAGGTAATGAAATATAAAGACTTTCACCTCTGGGTCATCAATTAAAATCCAGTCCCAATTGGTAGTGACTAAACATCATTACCCCCTGATAGCTGTTCAATTGCATATACGAAATGGAGTTTCGGCTCTCCAAGCACTGCAAAAGCCCCTGCTGGGGCTCACACAGGCTGGCCTACGCACTGGTGATTTTAGAAAAGGCCCCAGAGAACTGAGACCACGTGGACAACAGAGATCACGCTGGGGTTCAATGCTCTGGTCTTAAACCCCTTCCCCAGCTCTCCTCCCCATGAACTCTGATTAATTATCTTGCTATGTACCATTCTTCCCAGCCCTAATGTATGCAGCCCTCTACCTTGGCCTCCCTCAGGAGGACTGGAGGGACTGGGCTAAATGCAGAGTGCATAAATCAGATGCTGGTATGAGAATTTATCTTTCTTGCCGTGCTGGTTTTGGCTGACATAGAGTTAATTTTCTTCATAGCAGCTAGTATGGGGCTGTGTTTTCGATTTGGGCTGGAAACAGTGTTGATAACACAGGGATGTTGTCGTTGCTGAGCAGTGCTGACACAGAGTCAAGGCCTTTTCTGCCTCTCACCCCACCCCACCAGCGAGCAGGCTGGGGGTGCACAAGGAGTTGGGAGAGGACACGGCTGGGACAGCTGACCCCAACTGACCCAAGGGATATTCCACACCATATGACGTCATGCTTAGCGTATAAAGCTGGAGGAAGAAGAAGGAAGGGGGGGGATGTTCAGAGTGATGGCGTTTGTCTTCCCAAGTCACTCTTACGCGTGATGGAGCCCTGCTTTCCTGGAGATGGCTGAACACCTGCCTGCCCATGGGAAGTAGGGAATGAATTCCTTGTTTTGCTTTGCTCGCACGCATGGCTTTTGCTTTACCTATTAAACTGTCTTTCTCTCAACCCACAAGTTTCCTCATTTTTACCCTTCCAATTCTCTCCCCCATCCCACTGCAGGGAGAGTGAGCGAGCGGCTGGGTGGTGCTGAGTTGCCAGCTGGGCTTAAACCACGACACTTTGCTCCTCTGATGCATCTTGGGCAGAACTGGAGATTTTGGGACTGAAGTTACGTTAGCCCTCTCCATGGCTCCTCAGTTTTGCACAAGGGCCGTCATGTTATCTGGTACAGCCTAGAGTCCCCTCAAATTGGGGTTGTCCCTGCAAAGTACTCAAGATAGCATTAAGGTAGTGGTGATTGCTGCTGGTCTCATAGTACTTACCTGCAGGTGAAGACCTGGTCAGATGAGCTGCTGGTTCCAGATAGATACAGACACTGGGATGTGGGACAGCGGCAGATGTGGTCATGCAGAACATCTGCAGTGTTTTCAGGTGCTGCATTTCAGGTGTTTGCAGCCACCGCTTCAGCTCAGCCACTACCTGATGGCTCCTCAAGTGTTTCAGGGCAAAAGCAGCTTCAACCACCCACAAGCCCGCAAGGATGGGATAATTTTTAAATCTCATTTCATAAATCAATGTGGAGAACAGCTAAAAATGGGGCTTTTAACAAAAATGCTCCTGTAGCTAAAATTCTCCATGCAGGCAATCAGTGGGCCCAGCCAGAGGGGAGGGGTAGGAGGGAGTCTAACTTACACCAATGTAGATTCCCTCTAGATTCCCCTCTTTAACTGGCCTGACCTTTTCTAAAAGGGTTACATCACACACAGACCTCAGCTATTACCCCCTGAACACTATTTTCTTTGCTCTGGAAACCTCACTGAAATAATCCGACAAACCTTGTTTTGTAAGCCACCCGCGAGCAGGGCTGGGCCACTTACAAGTTTCTGCCAAGAGTGAACAGGGAAGTCATATCCCTCTAGCCTATATTATTTCTTTTAATAGATTCGCAATCTGGGAAGGAGCCAGAGATCCTAAACAAAGATAAGGTGTAAAGAGGTGGACAAGACATTAAAGAAATAAAATCCATATCAGGGCAATAATGGCCATAAAGCAATAAAGTGGATGTATAATAGTGCCTGGACTTTTAATTTGTGACTAATTTGTTGCACAATGAGGTTGCAATTTTCTAATTGTGATTGCCATTTTAATTTTACTCATGGCTGTGCAACTAACAATGTATAGTCTAGTAATTAAAATTAATTGTACCTTCACCTGCATATTTCTATTAGGCTGTTAAATTTAGTCAGTAGGCTCAATGATTTTGTTCTCTGAGAGATGCTGAATTCATTTCAGCGAGCCCAATTATGTTACACTCTGTAATTCCTGTATGAAAAACAAGCATTTTACTTTGATATGAAGAGTTGCTATAAACCCATTCTAAAAATTGCATATTCAACACCAGAACATAGGCTGACAGGAGATACATGTAAGGGGTTTTTTTTTCTTTTTAAAAATAGCCTGCTTGTGGGATACCTCTTACAAAACTAGCAATTACAGCTCCTAGGAATAAATCCAATGAAAACTCAACTAGATAGTCACCATTCAATTAATTTCATGAACAATTAACAGATGTCCCCCTAACCACACACACATGGTTTAAATTCAATCAGAATTTTATGACAAGCTGTACCATGCATATTTGAAGCAATGGAAACACAGTGACAGAATAGACTGTTTCAACACACAGACAAAACTATGAAAACCCACGCTGTCACACAAGACCGTTTACAGTCATGCCCCAAATGTCCAGAATCCATACAACTTTGAAGCTTGTGTATGAATTTTTCTCCAGAAAAGGGCATTGTTCATTTTTACACAGTAGCCATAGTTCCTGGCAAATGCAGGAATTATATCAAAGTATGCTGTAGTGAGTTTATTATCAGTAGTGATATGTTTCAAAATGACCCATATTCTTCTGCAGATCACAGCAGCAGCAATCCAATGCAATTCCGCTTAAACTCTGCAGTGTCGTATACCTTTACCCTTGGAGCCCCAGGAGAGGTGCATTTGACCCATCTTCCTTGAAGATCCTCAAATGTCTCAAAATAAAACCAAAAACTGAGCCAAACCTTCAAACTTCAGCTTACAAAATCAAGACTTTCCAAAAAGACAAAAGACCTTGATCACCAGAGCTGCTGGTCACCAGCTATTGGCATCTGTCATTCTGCAGTGCTGGACTGCGACCATGTAGACCATGGCTGTAACAGACGCAGGTGTACTTGCCATCAAAGCAGCTCCCTGATAAAAGAGTTTGCAATCTGATTGTAGGAGGACATCTATGCAGCAATGGAAACGGACGAAAACTAGTATAAAATACTCTGTTTTTAACATCAGTGGCACAGAGTGGTGCCACATAGGTCTGTGCAGGTTAATTTAACCCTTTCATTATGGCTGGGCTATCCTGGCTCTTGAGCAACAGAAGACAACTTGTAGACATGTTCTAAGGTGTTCTAAATAAACCTCTGCTCATCAATCATATCAAACAGATTCAGGATGTTGGAGTCTGTTTTACAGCGTATGAACTTCAAGGTCGAGGCCTTGAAGGTCTAAGAAGGTAGGACAGAGGGTAGGAGAAATAAATCCACTGTTATCTAATATTGCCATCTGGAAGCCCATGTGGAGCCGTTATATTGCAACCAGAAGGTCCGCACCAGTCAGAAGAAAAATTAAAACTACAAAGTTACCACTAAGCTGCAAAACACCCTTCCTGTATTGGGAGAATCAATGGAGCACATAGATATCTGACTTCTCTAATAATGAACATCCCTATTTAAAGGCAAACAACCTTGACATTTTGGCTCTTTTTGGTTGTTTATTAGTCACAAGTTTAATAAAAATCTCAATTTTTCAAGTTACGGTACAAAGCAAGTTTACTGAAAAGTTGCCTGTGAACCTTTACTCCCTCAGAACTTGACAAAGAAAAGCAAAGCAAGAAGATATCAACTTTCAATCTAGTTTTTGCATCACTAATTAATAATAACATGAAACAAGTATAGTCATATGATTTGAGTAAATACTTGCTGAAAGTTGCCTTACCAAGAGAGTTACGTGAACCACAACTAAAGCAGACATAATTTAAAAAAAAAAAAAACCCAAAACACTTCGTTGCTGTGAAATTAAACTGAAAGTAATCAGGATCAAGAAGCAATAATACCTGTAAAAATTCATGCAGGCAAATAACATTAATTAAATTAGGCAGATTTTAAGGTCAGGAAATACTGAACTCGGAATCCAGAGTTAAAGCGAGCACTGCCGTTGCACTCCTTTCCTGGTAAACTTGGCAAGAAACAACATCCCTTTACCTCCTTTACCCTGCCTAGCCAGGACACATCTCCACTCTCCCTACTTACCCACCCAGCAGCTCTACAATCCTCACACCCTTGTATCACTTGCTATAACCAAAGCAGCAATTTCATAGTCTTAGGGAAGATCGTTCTGGAGTAAATAAGGCTCTGCTGCTGGCACACTGGTTGCGCCATTTCCTTCTCTGCTCCTGCTTTGAAAATGGAGCTGATGGCACTGTCTTGACATGCACACGATACAAGGATGAAGCTGCTGATGAGCCCAAACAGTAAGGAATCAGGGGTCCTAGAGAAGTCTACTAACCATAAACCACATCCTCAACATTTTCACTTTCTTCATACAGTTCAGATTACTGACATGGGAAAGAACTGAACCACCAGCAAAGGTAGCTACATATACCATGTGGTGAAACAGGGGAGACGGAAGAGGAAAAAACAGTGGTTATACATTTAGGGAGGGCTGTCTTAGGAGGGGAACAGAGTGGTGCCTGGTCTGCCAGCCCAGCTGGCAGGCTCAGAGAAGAGGCTGCCAGAAGCACACCAAAAAAACTGCAGCAGAGGAAAACAAGTAGGCAGAAAAAAACATTTAAATTGAATTTGACTTTTTACAGCTGAAGAAGAAATCATCCTTGAGAAAGGGAAGAACTTAAATTGATCCTGGTCAAGTATATTTTCCCCTTAGGGCTATGATAAGGTGGGGGGTATGGTTGTGGGTGAATATATAAAATCAGTGTTAAATCATGTGCGATTCACTCTCCTCTAAAGCATTGCTCCTTCATCCCTCTGGCATGAAAACGGTTTACTGTGAACTGAGTTGCAACTAATCCCTTTGAAATTATTTTTTACCATATACCCTTTATTACTATTTTCCCATATAAACCATTGTTAAATAACAACAGGACCTTTTCATAACACTCAGAATAATTGGCTATTTTGGATTATATTATCAAGACTGTTTAATGTGGCTGGGTGAGTGACTGTTATTCATGCAATTCACTATTAGCCCCTTGACCTGGATCATTGCTGGAGCAAGTTTTACGAGCTTAATTGCATTTCCCCCCCTCTTCTTGTGTAAATTAGTCTGTACAAATATAATTTCCTAGTTATTGTGCATCATCATCTTCACAGTTAGGAAAGTCTATTCAAAAAATGGACCAAACTCTAGCATTATTTGCTAAACTGTATGAAGCTGAAAAATAAACCAGTCAAAGTGTACCTGCTATTGTAATTTTATTAAATGAAAAAAAGGCTTGTGTTGATTAAGACATTATACATCGCCAGACAAGGAAAAAAATCCATGAGAGATGATGGAGCCAGAGACTAAGAGCTTTTACAGTACTGGAAATTACAAAGCTTCCTATAGGGGTCTATATTTGTTATAAGATGGGTTGTTATCTTAAATCTAAAAGCGACCTTGATAAAGTATCTTTTGACACTTTTACTGCTCCTTTAAATGAAATATTCCCTATATCTTCAAGAATCAGCTTGAGTGGAATTGACTCAGTAGCTCAGCTTTAGAAAGACAGGGGAAACATTTTCTAATTTAAAAGAAATTTGAGAAAATAGTTCCATTCCCCTCTCTATTATCTAGCCATTCTGGAGCTTAGGTTTCTGAAACATCAACATGCACAGTTTGCTTTACAATCCTTCTGCAGAAATTAGCTGACACCCATCAATGTAGATAACAGAAAGCTGTGGCATTAACACTTGAGAGTGCATTAATCTTTCCCAAATTAAAATCTGCACCACAGCATTTAAGATTGAGGCCACCGTGGTTCAGTGCTGTTTGACCGCCAATTTTGATAAAAGTGTTTTAAGAGAGGTGAGACTTAGATAAATTGCCCATGGTTACACAACAGCAGTGAGGGTAAGTGTTTAGTCTATTGGCTGCCATCATAGCAGGGTGTCACGGGTGTTTGCATGTTTACATAAAGTGCAAAACAGAAGGAAAAGCAATACATTACACTATATTTCTTGGAGGTGACATCAATATTATATTTCATCGGTGGGAGACAAATATACTTTCACATTTGAGTATCTGAAGATAAAGGCACCTTAGGTTGTAAAACAAATGAATATTCTTCCCCAGTTCCCTAGCTACTCACTTTCTCTTGAGTTTAAAAGCAATCTGCGTGTGCTCAATGGGTGAGTTAAGCTTTAGTGGTAACACCCACATGTAGTTCTTGATCCAGGACTGTTATGAAATAAGCTTTCCATTCAACACATAGCGAGTAAAGCATTTGCCATGTCGTACGTTTTGCATTTGCCTGAGTCCTGATGACCTCAAGAGTGATGCACAAAGTGGGCTTGGGTCTAAAATTTAGCCCAAGTCTCTAAGTTGAATCACTGCTAATATACAGAACGTGTTTCTCCTCTGTTGACCCTGTTGCAAAGGCTTTGAAATTTGTATTCTCATGTTTTCAGAAAAACCTGCTCATAAAAAATTCAGAGATCTTTGAAATAAAACCACTGTGGCCCCAGTGTTTTGCAAATATTATTTCTCTGCTGGACATAACAAGAATGTGGGAACTCTCTGGGAGTTTTACTCAAAATTCACTTCCTGGGGAGTTCCTGGGATTCTCAGATGGCCCCAAGGTCTCAAGCTCTTATCAAACTCATATTCAGTTTGAAAATCTCTTTCAGTCCAAGAGCTCAAATATGTCTTTAACAATGTAAATTACTAACAGAACTGTGAACACCTTTCATTTCCTGACCCCCAAAAGCTGTACCCTCAGACTTGATGCTTGCCCTGCAATAACTCGGATTTTCACCTATCTTACCTGATTTCCTTCCTTGTCTTAACACGGTATAGTGAGGTCAAAGTATTAGAAATTAAAAGGAGATAATCCAGTGTTGCAAGTTACTCTCCTAGCAATGAAATACACAGTAAAATATGATCAATGTACTATTTTAGTTCCCTTCAACATCTGGAGAACAATTAAAGCCATAAGTTTAATTCTGTTATTATATAATTATCACTTATTACTGTAGGCAGAAAAGCAATCACCCTTATCTGGTACCGTACCAATAAAAATCCATACACATCTAAATCGGGGGGCAGGGGAATGGAATAATCATGTGACTTTACTAGGAGAAAGTGGATCTATTTTTTAAGCAAGAAATCAGTGCCTGAGGCAAACACTGTAAAGAGTATTTTGCTTCTTCACAATGTCCCACATATTTGGTTTCTCTAGGAACTGGAGAAGTGGCAGGGATGCTGGCCTAGCCAGAACAGTGGAGTACTGCCAAGAGGTTGTCACAGGGAAATGGGAACCATACTCCATCGTTGGTCTTTGCTGCTGACTGAGAGCTGATGTCTATGGTCGAGGTACCAAGCTATCAGGCAAAAGGCACATCAGATAATAATAATAATAATAATAATAATAATAATAACAACAACAACAACAACAACAATAAAATGCTGACTTGCCACTGCCAAATCATTTTGCTGTCTCAGGATCAGGCCCTCCTACCCATGAAACTCATGGTACTACTTGCCAAATCCATAAGAGGGTTTTGAAAAGTAAAAATCTATAAAACATTTTGAGTGGAAACCACTATGAATACATAAGATATAAATGTAAACTCTGTGAAATAAGCTTTTCTAGGATAAATTAAAGATTAGCTGAATCATCAAGAATAAAGACCATATCATCAGAGCTTTCACCTTGGAAAGGTTTTGCTTTCAGCTGAAATCATTCTGTGCTAGTCTGCATGCTGAACTGCCAAATTCTGTATTCAAAATCTTTCTACACCATTCTTTACTATGTACTTTATTATAACATATCAGACAAATCAAATAAGAGTAAGCTTGTGTATAAAAGCATTTAAAAGTCAAGTAATCAAGTTAAGACAAGACATTCATGCCATGAATCATATGATGGACTTCATCAATTGGCTGTACTACAGCAACAAGTAGGGTAGATATAATAAAAATGCTACAAAAGATGCCTCAGCCTCAAGGGTTCAGAATGGCATAAGAAATCAGAAAAAAGAGGTGTATGTAACAAATTAATATAAGAACCACAAGGTAACAATGAGAGAATTACAATCAGTTCTACCTAAAATCACAGCAGCATCCAGAAATGAAACTTCCCATCATCTCAGGTTGGTAGCACACACTGCCACACTTTGGCAGATGATGAGCAATGCCCCTTGTTACTGCTGTTCATCAGTTCCCACCTGGCCAAAATGAATACAGTGTAATTTGGCACAAAAGCCAGTTCCCAGCATACTACAGGCAGACCAGAAAGCAGCTCCTGAGCACCTTCGAAGTCCTGCTTCAGGGTACATGGTGCGAGTCTGCACTTCACTGATGTCAGTGAGGCTCACATCTAAATGACCTTCTGGCAGGCACAGACCCACACAGAGGAAATAACCCCCTGTTCACTACATTTCCATAGAAGTGGAGTTGAAAAGGTCAGTCTTTATATTCTAGATTTCTTCCCCAAAAGTGTTGTCAAGCACTGGAACAGGCTGCCCAGGGAAGTGGTGAAGTCCCTGTCCCTGGAGGTATTTAAAAGACGTGTAGATGTGGTGTTTAGGGGCATGGTTTAGTGGTGGACTTGAAAGTGTTAGGTTTATGGTTGGACTTGATGATCTTAAAGGTCGTTTCCAACATAAAGGATTCTATGATTCTATACCCCACAATTTAAATCCTGGATTACTAGCAAGTCACCTAAAATTTTGGGATGAAGGCAATGGCCAGGAACTCTGCTCTTCTGGGTCACAGAAATGCGTTGTGTCAAAGCAGATGACGCAGGAGATAGAGCCCTCTCCAAAGTTAATGGAGAGCAGCAGAATAAAATCCTACAGGAGCTATGGACCTGTACAAAATTCACCACCACCTTCTTCAGGAGCCAATGGTACTTCTTTGGCCCTACTTGAAAATAAAAACTACTTGATTATTTGAAAAGCAAAAACAAAATAAGAGGCTGCATTGCACATAACTTCAAACTGAGATGGGGACATGAGAGCAAAGAAATCCTTTGTGATGGGGTGGGTCTTACTACTGGAAGTTACTATGGTAATAAGGAAAAAGGGGGAAAAAGCAAAAAGGGGGGGGGGGGGGCAAAAAGAAAAAGGTGGATATTTACCTTCTAGTTATAGCTTAGCCAGACATATCACATCTGAGGACTGCTTAGACTTTTCTGTATTTACTGGGGTTTTTTTTCACTTGAAAACCAAACTAAATTTAACTGAAAGGAACGTATATTGCTTTCTATCTCTAGGGATCTTGTGAGAGCTCACAAGGGCTGCTAAAGCCAAGTTGTGATACTATGACTCCTAGAAATGGTTTGGTTCAATTTGGAGATTTGATTCACAATACAAAAACACAGAGTAAAGCAGATGTTATCAGCCTGTGTTGATTAGACTGGCCAATGTGATATCAATTATTATACCTTTGATTTGAAGCTCACCTGCTGATCTGACTAATCTGCACTATAAGGAGCCCACACTTGAATAATTAGATGAACTGCACTGAACACTAAGCTGAACTGTCCCTTTGAAGAAGTGGAGGATAAGCCAGAGGACACCAAACATTGCCTTAGGTACAGAGAGACAGCGGGACACCCCACCAAATTGGACAGGCAAGAATCCTGCAGAAATGGAAACCTGGCTGGTACAAGTATTCACCTGAATGGACTGTGGTAATAAGAATAATTGTTAACAGCTGTAATTGTAATTTATTATTTCATTAGAAGTCCCAGCACGTTCTCTGTTACACCTCTGAGATTCCTCATCTGCAAGACAGAGCTCTCTCTGACTGGGGTTGACCTCGGGTGTGGGACTGAGAAGATGCAATTTGCATCTCCAGATGGATTCCCAGGAGGAAAACATACCCATCATGCAGGTCGCTCCTGCAACATCTTATCTGGGTGGGACTGAACATACTGGGGAAGACACAATGAAATAGCAGGGAACCAGGTCTGCTCACATGTCCAAATAAGAAATGCCAGTCATGGATAAGAAATTGGGGCTGCAGCCTGAGAGGTGTTTCTGGGTACCCCAATACAAAGCACGTGAGTAAGGACTTAAGTTCTGCTGTTCATATAGTTGCAGAGTCTGCAACCACCCAGAAATCTGGAGTGACCAGAGACACTGTCAATTGTCTTCATACCACTAATGTATCATTTAATTGTAATTCACAAAACACTAAATACATACCTTGAAGTCAAATAAAGACTTGCAGTCCCCTTGTGAATGGAACCTCTGAGCAGCCAGGGATCCCTGCGTGAACATCTGAGGCTGAATTTTAGCTCAGTCTACTTACAAATAGTGGTATTAACTGCAGTTGTATAAAAGCAACCTGCATGTTCCTGATGTATGGAGGGTTGGGATGCAGTTGTTAAATCCAAGCAGCAGCTAGGCTTTAAAGATTTGCAATTGCACAAAAAGCACTGATAAAGAACAGTTGATTTCTCTCATTATGTAAAATGTGGATGCTCTTGTCTTGGCCAAAGAGGTAAGAGCATAAGATTTCCTGCTACTTACAGGTCGTTTGGCTGAAAAATACAGTCCCTCTGCAGTTCGGTCTATTGGCAATTAGATAACAAATACAGGACATGTAGATGGAGTCAAAAACATTGCTGTGCTTTACAGCCTGCTTGCACAATAACTCTCTAGCTGGCAATGCAGAATAAAAAAATTCCCAGATAAAAACCATGGAGCAGATGTGTAAAGTAGCAAAGCCCTGTTGATTTCAACAGAGCTACATGGATTTACAGTGGCTGAGGATTCTGTCCCTCACTGGTGAGTTTTGAAGCTCCTATAATTAACTAAGAAAATGCAATAAAAGTGCCTTCTGCATGCAAGTCTTATGTCCCATGAAATTTTTATGGCCCTTCCGAATCAAGTTCCATACTGCATGTGAGATTCATGCCAGAAACACAGGACTCCTTGGAGATGCGTGTGGAGATGGAGCTGTGCAGAACATGGATGGGATATTGGGAATGAAGTATTCACACACTATCAAACAGAGAAAGATACCTGTGAAAATTCTTTTATGGCAAAGATTGATCAAGCACACTAATCAAGAAATTTAAATTGGTATTGCTTAAACAGGGAAGGTGATTCCAAACATTTAGGTCAGAAATTTCCATTATTCAGACCACCCCAGAAAAATACACACAATTATGGCAATACACATGAGAAACTGTGCATGTTTGTGCTGCCAGCAGCTAAGACCTTACCTCTCATCAGAGGAAGACTGATAACATCATGTTTGGTAGTGCCTGGGCAGTGTGCATACCATGTCAAAAAACCACATGAGACTGGACACAGCCAAAACAGAACAGAAGCAAGAAGACACAAATGAAAGGGTAAAGGGAAAGGGCAATGAGGAGTCTTTTGGGAGAGCAAGCCCTTACGTGCAGCAAAAGTATTTACCACCACTAACTGCATAGTAAGTACCCTATATGCACTACAAGCAGGTGTTTTACTTTATTACTAATAAGAGACTCAGAAAAGTGAATTTTCAGGATGTTGTTAATTCTACACTGGATACAGAAGGGAGGAAGGGAGATGACACACATGCTGAAGACAAAAAAAGGAGTTTTGGCTCATGAAAGTTTGTCTCTGCTAATAAAGAGAGTAAATGGACATCAAAGTAAAGATGTCATTAGCAGTAAGGTGCAACACTTTGTCACTAGTGGAATAATGCAGCATGGATCCTTTTGTTGGCTTCTGGATGATAATATACATTTTTTTTCAATACAAACTGTAAACCAAAAAAATTTGAAAAACATCACCTTGAGTAGTAGGAATGTTTTTAAAGAAAGAGTTTTGAGATGAGATTTTGTCTCCCACTGGTGCCTACAATCAGCTTTCATGATTATTTGCATGAAGAATTACTAGATTTCAAGAAACAGGGCGTGAAAAGCTCAGGAGCCAGAGTCACTTTCTTTGCACCACTAAAACTTTGACACTTCCAGAGAACAGTATTTCTTACCCATTTGCATATGAGCACATATTTACATCACACTGAGAGGGAATGCTATCCATGAAATGAGTGGCACAGCCTAACGACAACCCCATTTATGACAATCTTTTGGTTCCATCACCTGCACCATGTCCCACTAATCTGTGTTTCTGGGATTCAAGCAAACATCCCAGAATCTGTCAGTCTTAATATCAGTCTATGCACTCCCTTCCTCTCTCTCCTTCCCTGCACTGGCTCAGAACTATATCAAACACCAATCTCTTGGCAAATTGCAGACCTTAAATTTGAAAATAAAATGAATAGGAACCTTCTAGTAATTTGGTGGACTTCAAAAAGCAGTTGCTCCTAGAAAAGATCTTGACCTCCATGTGAGTGCCTTTACGATATGAGAACACCCTGGAAGTACATAACAATCCAGATCAATTTACAAAAAAGAGAAACAATATACTTCAAAACTTGTAATAATTTCAGAAAACAATTTTTATCTACAGTTCTCCACATGCAGAACACAGGACAGCACAGTGCCGTAGAAAAGTCATTGGATCTATAACATTGGGATGACCCATGTTTATAGAAGGTGGGTGGTCACCATCCCTAACTCGCATTGCTGGACCCTTTATGTGACCGGCTTTTTTCTGTCTGTCTGGATGTGATGTGGGTCTGAGCAATAGACAGTGACAAATAGCATCGTTCTCCCTTTTCATCAAATGGGCTTTGAAAGAGGCCACCTAACAGATGTATGTGATTACGCTCATGTTGGGTGAGCATTTAAAATTAAGTAGAATTAGGGCTGGCTGTGGAAAAATAGTATGTAATCATGTATTTTCTCCTACTTTCTGCACAAGGGAATTGAACTAAAATAAGCCTTATTCTGGCATTATTCTGCTTTTGCAAATACATTTCTATTTGTGCATATAGCTAAAAATTACTTCAACATTTGAATGCAAACATCAAGTTCTCTTAAATCCCAGCATCTACAGTCTCCTTTAAACCCTGACCAGCAGCACCCACGAGATGTGTCATGTGCTTTGGTTTGACAGTAAGGGAAAACACATGTGTAGCTTGAACAGGACAAACCCAGTGCCTTGCATGCTACTTTACCTGCTTGCTGCCATTGCAAGTCACCCTCAAGCACGACCATCTTGGGTTCCATGGTAATTGAGACAAGGTTTTGCAAATCAATTAAAATCCACATTGTCTCCTCGCTGTACACAAACAGCACAGAAATGCCATGTCATCTTTTCTCCAGCGATTCAGCCCTTCAAGTTACATTTTTGTCATTCTTTACCTTTACCCCAGTGTTCACACTGTCGCTGTCAAGCCAGGAAGCAGTAGTGACAGCCGCATCTTGAATAGCCATCTTTCACTCTCAAATAATCTAGTTTGCAATGGGTATCTTTACCTACTATTCTTCTATTTTCCATCTCATGAGCCGCCATGAAATTGACATTTAAAACTAATTGTACGGTAAAATCCCGCAGATTCCAGAAACTGTGTCTGAGATTTGTGGCGAGGCAGTAGGACCAGATTCCCCCCGTATTAGTTTTCTGCCTGCTACATAACTGTGAATGAGTGCTAAAGGGGATTATTAGGCCCCAGTGGTGAGATAGAGTGCATATAACTAATCTGCATTGCTTATCTCAAGCAGACAGTGGTCTGTCAGGACCTGTCTACATGCCCTCCATGCTTGTCCCTTGCCTTTATTGTCTTGCCGCTGCTGTTGCTGCTGGTGGCTCTCCTCTGCTCTTATAAACAACCAATTACTGCCCCAAACAGATGTCTGTGGCTATGATCAAATAATTTAGTTGGAGTGAAGAGGCCTTAAACAGGTCAATTCCATTCAGTTAGACATGGTATCTGAGCGAAGGCGAAAGGAGGCACTGCGGGGTGACCTGAACTTGTGAGTTATTGAGAGTAGGTAAACTTAGGACAGCGGATAATGATCAGCTTTCGCCAGTTAACACTGTAAAAATACATAAAATGAAAGCTGAAGAATTATTTAAAGACCTGTTTTGCCACTGAAAACTGAATGCATGAGTTAACAGAAAAGTGAATTCCTTTACAAAGTACGACATTTTGGTTTATGCGTTCAAATTAATAAAAGACACTTGCCTGTCTGCAATTAGCTATTAGCTTATAAAGTTAAAAAGCTATATATAGAAACAGCAGAGTAGTGGGTAAGTTTGGTGGGATATTTTTAATTAATTCTGGTACTGATGAACTATAATCTTCAGCAAGAAAATTTGACACATGTGCCTTTGACAAAGTATGATTTCCATTAAAATATCGTGCTAACTTCAGGGTTTATAGCTTGCCCGTTCCATAAATTTGTATTTAGCTATTGTCTTCCTCAGTCTGCAGGGGAAACAATGCGTATCAGGCAGATGCTCAGACATCAGAACAATTAATGTAGCTTTCAAAAAGAAAAAACAAAAAGAGAACAGCTTTAAATCTTTTGTGCCTATGCAACCACCGACCACCCTACGTGTGATCATAAAAATACATGGTTATTTGACGGGTAGTTATGTTAAGCTATAACCATAACCAAAAGCCATGACCAAGAGAGTGAACAAGAGAATCCTTTTATTCTCTGCTCTTGATTCAAAAGTGCTTTCAACAGCAAGATTTTCTATTCTGCAACGCTGTCATACAGCCACCCAAGCATAATGACCTGATCCGCTATAAATTCACTGGGGATTGGGCCCCATCCATGAATTTCCATAGAAGCAAGCAAAATTCCCTTGCAAGACTCAATCAATACCTTTCATATTATGTCTAGCTAAGATATATAAATATTCATACGCCCAGGTAAGAATTAGCCCGCAAAAGAGGGTTGCAAATACTGGAGAAATCTGAGACAGCTTTACTCACTTTCCCCGAAAGTTCTCAGAAAATTTCTCAGACACCCCCACAACTAGGAGAGAATCTCTGCCCTAAAGAGCTTATGATCCTTAGGCTTTGGGTATGCTTTTAACATATAAGCCCATACAGCAGGCAGTAGACAAGCTGGCTAAACGTATAGGGAGCACTAGGACAGAGCGTGCATAGAGACTGCGTGAGACCTCTCCAGAGCTTCAACAGCCCTTTTATCTCAAAGCAGCAGTGAGTTCCACAGGTTTTTCATACTTACTGAAAAGATAAGTACTGCAGTAAAGGAAAGGTTTTCAGAAGAGCAGAAGCTCAAGCAGCAGCTTTAGATGCCCCCTTCACATGAGCTGAGGACAAAACTAGAGGTGAACAAGAAGAGAGTTGGGGGGTAAATCCAGAATATATGAAATGAAAGAGACTGGCAAACTTTGTATGCAGATGGAATAGACAGAGACACACACATAGAGATGAAAAGATAGGGAAACAGGACATAAGAGAAGGACTGAGAAGAGGACAAAAGGCAAACAGGTCTTTGGGACTGATGAGGAGGCACTGGATAAACATTACCAAGGCTGACCTCCACACTGAGGGCTGAGTTAGGGTCACCAGAGAAATCATTTCATGGGTCTTACCAAGAAAGAACTTAAAATAGGTTTAAAACTTAAACAGACAAGAGAGGGAGTGCAGTTTACCAGTGGGGCGCTAAACCACAGACAAAAGGAAGAACTTTACCTGAAGTCACGGTCCAATTTGCAGTTAATTCTTTGTTATTCTCAGTGTACCTGGAGCACAGCTCTTAGCTCCAGGTATCTGGAAAGGGAGACTATACCTGGAAACTTCAGAACATATGTGATCCCAGTGCAAATTTCAAAATCAAAAAAACTGAGTAAATACCTGGCCAGGCAGCCTACCTTGTGCTGTATGCTGCTACAGCAACTCAGCTGGTATTTACTGGCTGCCTGAAAAGATTTGTCTAGAAAAGCATACTCAGATATATCCGTACAAACAGCCAACACCCCAGTTCACACTCCAGTTTTCATAGAATAAGCCCTGATCATCCATGATATTTACATACAGTTTTACAGTCTGTCAACACATCCTGCATTTTGTACTTGCTTATCTCTACTCTATACTTAGAAATCAATTTCTCCCGAACTACTAATTACAGCTACTTCTCCATCAGCTAATTCTGACTTCCTATTAGGGGACACCTCCTTCACAGTACCTGCAGTCCAAAATAGTGTCATCATCCATCCTTCCTCCATGTTATCACATTGAAAATAAGCTTAATTATTCCACTTTTCTTCTTAGACACAGACTTCTTACATGGACAACTTCTGAGGTGTGGGTTGATCACAGAAATAGATCACAAAGATAGAATAGAACAGATAAAACAGAAATAGCATAAATCATGGCCAGATCGTGGAAAATCTGAAGTATTTTCCTATTCCACTTTCTTGCTGGAAAAAATGGAAGTACGAAACATGCAGTCTTCAAGCCCGGGATGCAATTAAAGATCAAAAATGCAATTTTTAAACCCATCTTGGGTTTTTTGTTATTAGCTGCTCATCATCTTTCTAAATCCATTTGTGCTACTTCCCACTGTCACTATCAACAGTGGCTCTTACCAGTCAGGAGCAGACGATTTCAGTTAAATTCAGTTAAAAAGTGAGAGTGGCAAAGACAATTGAGTTGAGTCGATGCACTCCATTTTTGGATAACTAGACAAACAGTAAACTGGTACATTGACGAAAAGGTAAAATATTACTAGGATATTTTGAGGCAACTGTTTTAACCCACCTTGTAAAAGCAAGCCACTGGGAAAGCTCCTGTATCTGGGGAGTTTTCCCACATCCTGGGGCAATGCTGCAGCTCTCAGCTCAGAAACATGCTCTCTGTAGCCTTCTGGCCAAATCTACACCATCTTTGGACATTTAAGGAAGCACTATCACCAGAACAACATATTATTTAAACAAGGACTGAGCTGCAACACATGCCCTGTGCTGGGCTGCATTAACCTTACCAGCTGAAACCTCTCTGCTTGAAATACTTACGATCTCTATTAGTCACACAAGCAGTCAGTGAAACACAGATTTGGTGGCCCAGAGGATGACTCAAATAGCTAAAACCACATGTGACATCTTCTGAAGTTCAGAAAGCTTCAACTGAAGCAGAACAAGAACCAGGAAATCCTTTCCTAGTGCCATGATTTAAAGGAAAATAAAGAAAACCCTTAAGTGTGAAGTCACTTGCTGAGCTGGTGCACAGACATAGAGGCAACTTCTGCCATGCCTTTTGCACAGAAGACTGCAAATGATGCTGACAGCTAAACTGCTTGTCCCTGGGCTCTCTTTAAAGCCCTCCTGCAGAGTCCTCAACAAGCATAGGGCTCCCACGGGTCACAGCTGAATTACAGCTTCATTTCAATGACTTGCAGCTCCATTATTTTTTCCATACCAATAACAACATGCATCTACACGTTGCCTGGACAAGGTGTTTGAAAGACCAATTCTGTCTTCAACAATTGTTTCCAGCTTTGCTTACCTCCACATTAAAATTCTGACTTTTATACAAGCAGCCCCTGCGTACACCCATCTGCTGGATTGCTCTTGGGTTGCTCAAGTACAGTTTTACAAGATAGATGCCAAGGAGAATATGGGCTAATTCTTCTTTGAGGCACAAGCGAGATCTTCGACACAGTTCACATAAAGCACTGGAATATGGCTGTTTGGGCACTTCTGGGCAAAAGTATCAAGTATTCATTAAAAAGTATTTAAGCAAGAGAATACCCGTGGGGAAATACTAAATTCTCACGAGGCAACTCATGCCAAGTCACTGAGCTGAGACAAACCTGGAGGCACAGGCTCCAAACAAATAAAAGTAGCAAATAGCATAAGCAGAACCAACTGATTTCTGCTCTCACGAAGACCACTATAAGTCTGGCTTAGGGTTAGTCCAGAACGGGTGGGAAGAGATGCCAGGCAAGTAATGCCCACTTATCCCTGGAGGGTTTACAGTTTAACACCCAAGTAGGTGTATTCTCAACCCAGATGCTATTATAAACACTCATTGTACCACTGGGTACATGGTTTAGCTGCTGTTCATGCTGAATAACTAATTAACTTTAGCTTCAGTCCAAAGGAGGGAGAAACCATTCAATGCACATTTAGCAGTGATAAAAATCAATCTGTGAAAGAACAGATGTGGACCCTGGTTTGGTTGGGAAATTTCTAAAATATTAAACAATCCTTTTCATGATATAAATAACAGGAGCGTAATTGAATTAATATTGACTAATAGTAATTGCTCCTTGTTCCTCAAGTCTGCCTTTTATTAGTGGGAGGAGTGGTGGAGGTTATTGCCTCTTAAAAAAAAAAAATCCTGAGGCCCTGAAGCACCTTTTCTGCCTTATTATTGTAATAATGAGGGCAACTGATTTGATCTCTCCTTACACAATACTGCAGCACAGCAATGGCTAAATAAACAGCCAAAGTCCTTTTGTCCCTGTGGGCTGTTTCTCGGTAATTAAAATCAATAGGATCTTTCTCGGAGGATCTCTTTAACCTCATAGAGCTACACTGTTCTGAGCAGGCAATGTAAAACAAACAAATGAACTCGCAGTCCTTGTTGAGAAAAAAAAAATACAAGCAACACATTATTTTATTAGGATAATATTGGTTTTGGAGAGGGGTCATGGAAGAGGCTGTATTTAAACATTTAAATTTTTTTGTTCCTTTCCCCTTCCCCCCCCCCGCCTCCCCCCGTAAAAAAAATACTCTGGCAGCATCCTCTATTCCCAGAGGTCATGTGAGCTGAAATAGTCCATTGATCTTCCTTCTTTCGGAAAGGGAATAGGCAACAGAGGGAAAATAAACATCACCCACTTGAGACTCTGACTACTCAGGACCTCTCTGTATATGGTGCTGTACATTTAAGGTTCAAGGGGAAAATAAGTGACGGTCCCCAGGGTTTCACTGTTGCTACTACGTGTGATTACAGCCAAGGACAGTGCAGGCTACAGAGGCTCAAATCCCGGGGCTATGCACCTAGCCGATGGTACTATCACTGCCACAGCTCCCAGGGAGTTATGCTGGTGATGACCAACATGTCACATACAACAGCCAGAAAGAAAAGGATTTATACCACATCTCTCAGGAATCTTGAATCCTGAGCTGTTAATCAACGCCGGGTGAAGCAATTAAGCCACATGGCAGATGGCAAGAGGAGACCCTATCCTGATCAATACGAGCAAGAGCATTTTGTCTTGGAAAACATCATGCTGCCGAGCCCTACTGCTCAACGCTTCCTCAGGACGAATCTGCCCTGTGATCCCTTGCCCAGGCACACAGCGGGGTGAGATGAGCTCCTGGCTGACCCGGTGGTAGCTTCTCCTTTCTGGCAGTTCCCAGGTAGTTTTCATGACCCAGGGTCTGTTCTGTACCCATGGTGGGACATGAAAGCACTTGAGCAAATCCTGGACCTAAGCCAACAGGCATTATCACCAGCAAACAGCAGGAGGGAATCCATCCCCATGAGCTGCCTTTCAGTCCCAACACACTGCCACCAGAAGCAACAAAAATCCAAACACCCATGGAAGGAAGCAGCATTTAAAATGAGAGGGATTTTAGATGGAGGCAATTATACTTTGGAGACAGACGCTCAGGAATGGGTGGGGAGAGTCAATCTTATGCTCCGGTGGTTTTACAAGGTGTTTCCAAAGGTACAAAAGCAATATAGTAAGTGTTGCAACAGGAAAACCTAAGCATCAAACTGCTCTCATTGGTATCTCTGCTCTGGGATCCAGTTTGACCTGCTGACAACTCTGGTACATGGTACAGCTGAGATGCACTGCTAGGGAGCAAGCAAATAGGAAAGCTTTCAGCGCTTTGACGTAATGAAAGGAAAATCCCTTTGCTTGGATTTTTAGCAACACAGCTGTCAGCGCTTTGACCACCAGAAGGCTCTGGTTGGGCAAAAGGAAGACCCGAGGTATATGTTACACATGCCACCGTATATTACATGTACCATCCAGGCACCCCCAGGATTTGGCAATGGTTATGGCTAACTGATACTTCCATTTATAAAAGCAGCTTCCAACTGCTCATAGGTCTGGAAAACTTTAATCCTATGAGCTGGAATTTTTTCTTCTCAGGTTTGTGCCTTTGGTAAGTGTACTGTGGAAAGTTTCATCCAAAAGGAGCCAGCTGTTTCTAACAAGAAAAAAAAGTTAAAAATAAAAAACATTGTTTAATGCCTATCACATGCTGGAAAATCCTCCCTCTGAACAACAGTAACACCTTCATATGCTAGGCAGCAACTTGCTGTTTGCAGGTGAGGTGGTGAAAAGGGGCTATAACCATGGAGATCTGTCAAGTTAAGAGCTGTGGAAAAGAAAAAAAAAAATCTCTGTGTTCACCTGCTCAGTAAAGGTTTCCTTAGATTCTATGGCTCTTGAATAAGTAATAATAGTTATAAAAGAGAGAGATCCTGCCCGCAACTAGGCAATCTGCAGACAGGGTTGGGAGAGATCTAAAGCCCTGAAACCGGGTGGGAGCGGGCCACCAGCACAGGAGAGAGCGGAGAGGAGAGATCAGACAGGCACGAGGGCACCTTTGAGTTCTCTGTGTCAAAAGCAGAGGCAGACGTCTGCAGGACACAGCTCCCAGGTCACGTCATGCCTGCAAGATACTCAGCAGTGAGGTAGGGGTGCCTTTTTTTTCCCCAACCCAGGTGTATATCAATGGCCAGCCTTGAGGTGCCCAGACTGAGCTGCAGAAAATTAGGGCTTGAGAGCACCATGCAGAGTCATCAGAGCTATCCTGCTCCCCAAAAGCAGGGTCAGCTACAGCTGCGTCATTTCGGACGGATAGTTGTCTGACATCATTAAATATCTTAAACATCAGAGACCCCAGTACTTCCCTAGCCAGGATATTCCAGTATTTCACCATCCTGGCCCATAAAATGTTTTCCTAATTTGCAACATTAAATGCAATTTGAGCCCATGAACACAGCAGTAGATAATTTCCTCATCTCCTGCAAAGAGATATATAATTTCTGAAGACTATACTAGCATTATTTAACCCAAATAAAAGAATGAAATATTCTTTAAATATTTAAAAATCTAAGGGTTTTTTTATGGTTTTATTAGCGTGTTCCTGTTCTCTGACTAATTGGTCCATCTCTTCCTTGGACTGAAGTGCCCAGCTTGGAGCCCCTACTCCAGTGAAGCATTTAGATGCACTCAGTGAGCTGCTGCTTCACCCTACTGGCAAAAAGCTTTGAAAGGCTGCTCTCCTTGTCAAATTTTGTGCGTTGTTGACCACCTTCAGCCCTCAGGAAAGTGAAGACATGCTTTTACCAACGCACTGCAATGCTCACTTCATAAGGATTACAAAGATTCTTTTACTCCTTTAAATTTCTATGAATTTTAGCATATTACAGGATCAAGATCTAAAAAGCTGGTCTCAAGTGAAACTGGTAAGCAACTGGTAAGCAGCACATCAGCAGCACCATTTTTTTTTTTAAACAGCTTATTCAAAAAGGCCTCTTTCCTCTGGTTTCTATCATCGTCTTTATTCCTACTGCTGTGGATTATATTACAGTTTTATAAAATGTTTGTTTTACTCTGTAAAGCATTTTAGGGCACAACTGTGGGAAAGATGCTTAAATGGTTCAAAATTCTTCCCCTGAAAACAAGTTTGTGTATTCCTATTTTCATTATTCACAGTGTTAAAGCTCTTGTGAACGGAATATTTTTGTGAACATAATATTGAATTCTTCACCTTTTGGCTACACAGGCACGGAAAGGAAACGTTTTACTTATTTCAAACCAAAACAATCAGATACAAAGGAAATTACGTAAAAGTTGATTAAAGATAATGGAACTCTTGTGAATAAAATTACAGCTCACTTAACTCCATGCATGTTACAGACAATTATAGGTTAAGCACGCAGAAAGCTGGTGCTTCTGGTTTCAGCCCAGGGAAGCTCTCTTATCGCTATAATTTGCCTGAGAGAGGAGATGTGCTGGATTCCAGCTCCTTTGCCATATAAAGGAATTAATTGATTGTGTTTATACTGTGCTGTGCTCAGTACATGATATCGATTCTCTCGTTTGTGGTTCTCGGTTTGAAGACATCAAACTCAGATGAATGCAAACAGCTGGGGGGGTGGGTATGAGAAACCACGCAGGGGTTTCAGCCAAGTGGTGTGAGGTTTGGGGGGAATTTGTTTTGGTTTTGGGGAGCGGTGTGGTTTTTTTCTTTTTTAGAGAAGTAATGTGCTAACTAACTACTTGGAGCTAAAAGTATATGGATAAACTTTGCTCTAGGTAATAGCTCTCAGGTGAACCACTCTGCGATTCCCCTGCAACTCATATATTCATTTACTGAAAGACAAGGGGAATATCATCTCTCCAACTGCCATCAGACTGCAGTATTACACAGAGGGCAAGATGAGTTTGGGAGCAGGAGTTATAGGCCCTTTTCTGAGATGGGAGTTTCTGGAGTCATGTGGCTATTTAATACTCTAAGGCTTTCATTTCATCTGGGGACCCTCACGCCTGAAGTCTGAATATCAGACAGTTGTTACTACTGATCTGCGTTTATCTCTTTGTGTCCATTCGCATTATATGAACTGGAGAAGAGTGTCAGTGTTAAACGTGACTGGCAGCTTTGTATTATCTGGTCTGCAATTACAGCAATTGCACCTCTTAAGATATTAATCAGTTGATTGCATATTTTAAATAAGCAAATTATTTCTTGAGCTCTGTGGCAGCCGTGAAGTCTGCCCTTTGCAGGAGTGCCGAAGCAGTGCTCCAACAGCCCTGATGGTGTGACCCACCAAGAAACTAAAACCCAGTGATCACTCTCTAATAACCCATCATGCTACAAGCTCTACAATGACCACAATAAAACATGCACAGACAGCCCCCAAGACGGTACAACCATAACTCCCCAACCAGCACAGCAGCCAGTCTGAAAAGTTGCAGCAAACAATTTACTTCCCCGCCTTTGGTACATCCATGCATCATTGACTCTGGCTCTGCTGTGCTCTGCCACTCATGAGTTATCTGGCCATTTCTAACTAACGAAAATAAATTGTTTATCTGCCTCCAAGTTGCGCAGCCTCTGTACCTATAGACAAGACAAAAAAAAAAAAAAAAAAACAAAAAACCCCAAAAGTCAATTAAAAAAAAAAAAAAAAGAAAAAGACCAGACTATCTGCTTGTGCTACTTTGTTGCAAACCCATAACGCTCCACGGAGAACAAGGCAGATTTAAATTCCTACCGAGTCAGAAATCCCTACAATTTTGAACTTGCAGCAGCATTTTACACCCACTGCCAAAAAGTGCAAATAGCCATGCAAGGCAGGACTTTACACTTTGGAAGAGCTACTCCTGATTTACAGTAGTGCAAGTGAGGACTGGGTCCACTAAGCAGTTACACATTCTGCACTGAGCCATCTCCATCTCCACCTAGCTCTGTAACTTGATACATCCTTAAGGACAGCATTCACTCAATATATATATAAACTTGCATGGATTTTATGAAGTGAATATCCTCTGTTCCTTGTTCAACCCTGGCTCACTGTATTTAAACAATACATCTCCTTCTAAATTACCAGTAAGGTGGTGACACTTTAATTTTCAACCTGGATTTGTGCAGGACAAGAAATTTCACCCATTAGAACCTTTCTCCTTAAGCTGCCTTTCACAACCTCTCATGCCTTTTCAGACTTAATTTTCTATAGATTGCTTGCCCACTTGAGAGGAGAAACTTGAATGCTCTCAGCCTGCAGAGCCGGTGCCTGCAAAAAGATGTCAGGATCGTTCACCGCAGCCCCTGGATGCAAGCTTAACTGCTAGTGGCTGCTTTTAGCACGTCAATGTGAATTACTTGACTGGCGAAACTAAGCAGCAATTAAACACCTCACCACTAAGCGGAAATGAGAAATTTACTGTTTGGTCTTCAGATAAGCTAGAGCCTCCTGTGAGCTACTGTTATCAAACCCCAGGGAGGACCGGTTAGAGTTAGAACAGTCTCAGTCTGTGGCCAAAAGTAGAAATATTTCTAGTGAAACAGAAATCAATTTTTATCATTCTCCCCTTGTGGTTTTCCTTGAGTGCTGATAGCAAAGGCCATGAGAAAGGAAAGGTGTTGAGGTTTAACCAAGATTACACCTGGAAGCAACTGTGTTGTACTGTTCAGTTTTAGTTAAGGACACAGGGGATGGGTAAGCAGGCCCAGCAAAGCCCTCTCCATTTCAGCAGTCATCTCAATATGGAACAAAGAAATAAGTGAAACTCCGCTTGCACACACAGAGGAGGCAACAAGGGAGAAACAGCCCTCCTCAGAAGTATCAAAAATTCAAAAAGAAGCACACTTCAGTTCAAACAGACCCCAAATTTATTCTTAGGCACCATTGAGGACTGATGTTGCAGGACTCCTCTCTCTCTCAGACCAGGAAAGATGCCCACACTGAAAGCTTGGCAGGGTGACACAGCATGCAGCAAGAGCCTGCTCTGCATTAATGCAACCTCTCTTAATTATTTCCAGAGCTGCCTGTAACCAAGCTCATAAAGTCAAGGACTACTAGGGAAAAATGTTTCTGCAATTTACTGTTGGTCCTCATCCATCTGCCTATCAATGTCTAGGATCTCAGTGAAGACACATATATTACAGTAAGTGCCAACAACCACTTGATATTATCTCACTTTCTCCTTGCTCTTTTCTGAGTTGTTTCTCTCAGGGCTTTGATCCAAATTCTGCTAAATCTCAACACAATTCCAGCTAGGCTACAGGCAGGGGAAAGGAAAAGGGATACCCAGGGGAAAACTGGTGTCAACTTGTACACCACTGCATGGCCCATGTCATAGTGACATGGTTCTCTCTCATTGACCTTGGTCTTTAACTGGCTGCTATCAGAAGTGTGGTCTTCCAATGCACCTTCTCTCCAAAAAACATTCAAATGGTTTTTGACAAAATTTTCCATGGACTACTGTTGCTAAACTGTACATCTCCTCCAATTAATTCCCAAAAGAACAATCTTTATTATCCAGTGTGGTCCAGTGCTGTCTGATCATGGGACTCTTTCTTTCCACGGTGATCCCGTCAATCTTCCTCCTCTCGGGCAGGGTCACTTGGGCACATACTATCCAGGCTGGGAGGGGTTAACCCAAACTCTTTTTCTCATTCTTTGCACAGTTTAGCAATTAAACTGGAAGTTCTTCAGGTCAATAACAGCTCTTAAATTGGGTTTGTACAGTGATTGGCATAAGAGGACCTCATCTCATCTGCTCATATCAATATCAAACAACACCTGGAGCCAGCTTAAAAAGCTAACACTACTACTCAAACCCAGAGTTGCGCTGAAATGGGCCATGACATCTAATGCATTTCAGTGTAGTTTTGAACCAATTCTGCATGGAATTGTATGTTCTGAGTCTGACAGTCCAAAAATGTGATAGATTGTTTTGCATTTATTAAGGAATTTACATTCCTTCATGTTTTTAGGCAACTGACTTCACTGTGACAAGCAGGTGAACAATTTTAAGAAAATTGCTCAAGCATCCAAATCCTTCACTAAGTAGGTTCTTAATTTTGATGCACATTAACAGCAGTTCCTTGGTTTTATACAAGCTGTGCAGAAAACTCTGAGATACCAGGAAATAGGAGTTACCACAGCCTACCTCCAACATCTACAATATGAATGTTACCATGTGAGATAGTGACAGTCTCTCCGTATTACCAGTATCCATTTCTCTCTATTTTGGGGGCTTAGTGCATCTGAACTATTTTAGGATAAGATAATTCATGCTCTACAAGTCCCTATTTTTCTCCCCTCTAACTGAAGAAGAAGCCAAGGGTGACAAGACCAGATGTCTCTGTCTTCCTCTAGGCAAAAGAATTCTGCTCCACATATTCAACTACAACAGCCTGAATTTTAAATTTCACACACAAAATATCCTCAGCCTGGTGTCTGCAAACAATAAGTAGTTATAAATTATACCATGTAGCCCAAAAAGTCAGCCAGCCATGAAGCAAAGGCAACCCTCCCTCCTCTACAAATAACAGGGCTGACCTTTTCCACAGTGAGATATAATGCACCATCAATGTTCAGCATCTTAAAGTAATTTCTGAGCTTCGATAACAGAGTACCCAGACCTTGGGCCCAATCTCCAGAAGCACTCAAAATCCTGAATTCCTATTCACCAAGTGCTCAGCACTTCACAGGATCAGCAACAGCAGTGATTTTTCCAGTGATGTGACTGGCCCATCATGTTTTTTCCTCCATCGAATGCACTGAGTACTTGTTGCACTATAACAACCTGGAATATCTAGGTCCAAATCCCAGCTGAATTCCTGACCTTATTCAGCTCAGAAGGTCATTTGTATCTTTGCAATGAAAAATCAATTTGAGGGCCAAAATCATCAACATCAATGAAAAAAAGATTCTGCATCTAAATATGTTTTTCTTGGTCGGAAAAGAGGTTCATGTCCATAAGCACTGCTTCTGCCTTCCTGCGCAGTCGGTGGTCTCACCTATCTGTATTTGGCTCTCCACTCCTTGGCCAACTCACACCACAGTTACATGTTCTACATGGGAAAATCCACCTTTTGCACATAATGCTGGTAACTCATTTGTGCATTAAAAAAACCGTTTCAGTGTCCTTTTGGCTATAAATGCTGTTTTTCTTTCTGCATTCTGGTAACAGAGTAACAGCCCAGAGCAGCACTGCCAGCTAGTCCGTGAACAGCTCTGCATGTGGTTGGCTGCAGCACAATATTTCCCCAGCCTAAGGCTTTCCTGGAATTCAGGACTACGGTTAGGTGAGGTATATTGAGAGGAAGTCACAAACTGGTCACTGCTGTGTTCCTAAAACCCTTGAGCCAGAACTTCCATCAATGCCAAACCCTTAGGTTACAGCTGAAATCACTGAAGTCTTTCTCTTTCTCCTCATGTTGCATCAGCTTGTGCGATATCTACGATTTATCTTTTAGCCATTCTTTCCATCCCCCATTCAGCATCTTCCCTGCAAAATCCAAACAAACCAAAACAAAATACAACCGTGCCACATCCAGGTCTGCCCCCGCACTGCATGGCATCTGGGTAGGCATCTCCTGGGATCAATGTGCTGGAGCTGGTGGGATTTTTTTCTCCTCTGTGCCCAGAAATTTAGAGAAAATGGAAGAACAGACTTACAGCCCAGCAGGTCCACACAGCCAGACTTTTTCCAGTATATTCTGGGTTGGGAGGATGCATCTCCTCCCCCCTCACAGCGAGGCAGCCAACCTGGAAAGAAGTGGGGTGGAAAACTCAACTCCTGATTTAAAATCATTTCAGGCCGAGGTTTTGCCAGAGGAATCGCAGCTGTGACATGCCCACCACTCTAACCATGGTGAATGAATCTGGCCACGAATCGTTAAGCTCCCCAAGCATCCAGCGCTCTCAGCCTGCTACTAATCACTCAGAAATCTGGCTCTCTGGACTATTTGTCGTAAGAAATTGCTCCAATTCAAAAAGATGATCTGGAAGTTTAATATTAATCAAAACAGGGCATGTACCAGCAGAGATGCAGTTTAAACGTAAGCATGAGATAAAGGAAAATAATTGTGCTTACCAAATTCCACACTGACACAAGAAAAATGCCTCGCCGGTGTTGAGGCAAAGCAGAGGCATTAACAAGCCACCTCTTCCCAGCTGCAGTGGGGCTGGAGCACATGCACAAATGGAGTTTGCTGTATTTTTTCTATCTGAGAGCATTGCTGGTCCAGCCAGAGAACAAGTGGGCTGCAAAACAGCCCACTCCAGGGTATCTTACCTGACTGCAAATATTGGATTTGTCAGTCTGAGTTGTTATCTAGGCTGCAGTGAGAAATGGGAATTTCTGGGACATGATTCATCTCATCCTAAGGCAGCTGTCTAGAACAGGTTAAGTGAAACACCTTTAGAGTTAGGAGATAGGGATGACACCCAGCCATGGGTCTAGAGGCAGGATGGTAACGGCACCGTGCCATTCATCAGCGCTGAGATGAGCTGGGAAGCAGCATCCTTAATCTGCAGTCTGGTAATACCTGAGCAACTCTGTTCTTTGGAAGCCCAATGCCCATTTCCAGCCAAACCAGCTCAGCCCATCTCTAGTTAATTAACTTCTGTTTTAAAACCAGTAGCAGTGTTGCTGGGCTCTGCAATTGTCCTGAGCATCAAAAAAATGATACATGTATTAATATCCTGCACATTTTAGGCACTGAGAAGCA
Organism: Pelecanus crispus; assembly: GCF_030463565.1. Classification (NCBI taxonomy): domain Eukaryota; kingdom Metazoa; phylum Chordata; class Aves; order Pelecaniformes; family Pelecanidae; genus Pelecanus; species Pelecanus crispus. The sequence goes on from NC_134646.1 coordinate 79,410,746, forward strand.
AACTGACCCTGTGAAATAGTCATTAGTTGTTTTTTAATTAACTGCTCCACATTCTCCCCCCAGATCTTGCAACAACTTGCAGAAAAGGAGAAGCCAAGCCGCCCAGCAATAAACGGCAGCAGTTGTGGTCATATGCCAGAACAACTTTTGTTCTCACGAATGTTTGTCACGAGGCTGTCTTCCTTTTACCAGTACCAAATCTACATCAAATGGAGTTTTTAAAACAATGTAATGAGAGTACTCACCATTAAACTCCCATCTTCATTAGTATCTCATTTAACTGCTGAATTTATATCCCCAAGCATCTTTAATTTATTGATTGTTTCTAGGAGGGTTTTCCTCCTGCATTATTTTTCTTTCTATTTAGCATCAATTAGTGGAATCTGGGCAATTATTTGTATTCAGGTTTTGACAGAGCAGGTTACAGATATTTAAATTATTTTACTAAGCTGCCACCTGTGATCTCATAGGCAAAATATCAAAACTGAAGTCTCTGCTGAGACATAAGTGCACTGAGCATGAAACTCAGACCCTGTCTCCCTTCTCCTGCCCTGGGCATCAGATGGAGCTGATCAGGCAGCGGCAATCCATGGGCAGCCACTGGAGGCCAGGCCTTGCCTCCCAAACACCACTCTGAGCATCACGCACACTACCCATACGCTAACGTCAGCAACCTCTTCCCATGACCCAGTCTGAGGCGCATCCATTATGGTATGGCATGCCCTATTGCATGCATCTGGGAAGAAGACACTTGAAAGACCCTGGAAAATGACTGCAAATTCCTGCTGCACACCATTTAATATATAATAGACAAAATATGGGAAGGAAAAGACACGCACAGAAAGGAAATAACTGTCCAGACCCCCACCAGTAGCAGGAACTGAGGTCAGGACAACACCGCAGCGTGCATCCCCTCTGCAAGCTCACACTGCAGTTTTCCTTGCTGCTGCTGCTGGACCCTGACTATGTCCCCTCAGGAAGGCAGGAGGTCTGCCATCAGTTTCACAGCAAGTGGGATCAGGCCATAGATAGAGCTCTAAGGAGTTCTACAAACATCTAGGTAAATGCAGTAACGATCAAGACCTCATTTGGTCACAGTTCCAGGGAACGGTTCGAAGTAGGCAAACAGAACCATAACAGAATGTCCCCTTTTCTCCAGGAACTAAATAGCAAAGGGAGTAAATCCCTGCAAGGATGGAAGGAGGCAGCATTTTGGAAGCAAGACATAAAAAGCCTGAGAAGATATTAAGATTAATTAGTACCTTCTAATGATTGAACTAGTTCCCCACAACTCAGGGACCACCAGCTCCTCAGCTAACTCACTGTTGCTCTTCCAGTGGCACTTCGTATGGGCCAAATCTTGTGAATAGCCGTATCACAGAAATCAGATTATAGTGCCTCTGGTGGCACAGTCTTCTTTTTCTGTTGGGGTGGGGTGAACAGCAGCATAGACAAGAAAAGGAATTCCACTAAAACACGAAGCTTTATAATATATGCAGCTTGAATAACAACTTCTTTTTCATTGAGCCCACATCCCCTCCTGCCTGACACCAGGCTCTCTCATTTCCCTCTGCGGGGTGGAATGGGACATCCCCATCATTCCAAACCTACCTCATTGGACCCAGCAGGTGTTTCTAGTTTCTTCCTGACCACTGGTTCAGAGCCTGCTGGGAATGGAGCAAATAACTCTGGCAATGCCCTTAATTACAGCCTCCTGGCACTGCCTCCTGCCAGCACTGTCAGAGGGGAGCTGCCCTGGATGTGGGAAGCGTCACTCAGGGTAAATGTGCTGCCTGTTTAGAACAAGAGGTTGCTCTGAGTCAGAATATAAGTGGGGAAAAAATCAATTCAGAAATTGAGACCATTCACAAGTATTTCTTGGAAGGTTTTATAATAGGATAGTACTTGGACCTACTCTTATCTGAATCAATTCTTAAGCCCTGCCCTGGAAGAGGAGGCTCTGGTCCAAACCATCACGTCAGAAAGCTGCCCTCAGCATGTTCCCACTCTGGCAGAAATCAACTCCCCACTCAGCACCCACAATCAAACCTACATTTGTTGTCCTACTGCTTCAGCAAATCTCTCTGGAGCTGTGCAGGGGTAGAGACAGGTGTTTATCAACAGTGAAATGCACAGTCCCAATCTAAATGTAGATGTGAGCTGCCATGGCCATATCACATCACGGAGAATACACGCTCACAGAGACAATAACATTTCCATATTCCCTCGTCCCTCCTTTCCCCGTTCCCCACTCAGCTAAATCAGTACCTGAGTGGCATCTGATCATGCACTGGAGCCATGAGTGGCATAAACCGGCATAACCTGCATTCACGTGGTATGATTTTTGGCCCCAGGCAATTGCAGCCCTGCCAGGGCCTGGGGTACCTGGTGGTTCGGAAACACAGGAGAGTGTCTCCAACAATTTCCATGTACCGTGTTGATCAGAAAAGGCCCATGAAACTGAGGAGAAGAGGTTCAAGGAGTTCCCCACCACAGATGCTGCCCCGCATATTGCATGCCCTCTTCTGCTGGAAGAGGTTGTATGCCAATCGTGTTGTAAATGAATTATG